>NW_008586375.1:4411-22317 GCF_000691845.1 Merops nubicus | reverse complement strand
ATGGGCGCCCCTGCTCACGGCGCTCCGGCCTGCTCGCCGCCTCGCTGCTGCTCCACCGCCCACCCCCAAGGCTGAGACGGCTCCAGCCCCACGGCGCTGCGGGCCCATGGGGGTCACTGCTCTGGTGAATCTCTACCGACCGCTTGCTTCATTTCTGCCTTTTATTTTCACTCTGTCCTATCGCTGCTCTTTTCTAACATTTTTCTCTTTTTGTAATAAAAAAATTATATTGGGTATATGGCACTTGATCTCTCTTGTGTCTTAATCTCGCCTCTTGGGATCATACCAAAACCTGCCCCAACATCGGATTGGGACAGTACTGGGACCGGCGTGGTTTAATATCTTCATCAATGACACAGACAGTGGCATCAAGTGCACCCTTAGCAAGTTTGCTGATGATGCTAAGTTGTGTGGTGCAGTTGACCTGCCAGAGGGACGGGAGGCCATCCAGACGGACTTGGAGAGGTTGGAGAGGTGGGCTCAGGCTCATGAGGTTCAACAAGACCAAGTGTAAGGTCCTGCACCTGGGGAGGGGCAACCAGCATTATCAATACAGGCTGGGGGAGGACACGTTAGAGAGCAGTCCTTGGGGAAAAGACTTGGGGAAATGAGAAGCTGGACATGAGCCACCAATGCACAGCGGCAGCCCAGAAGGCCAGTCAAATCCTGGGCTGCATCCAAAGAAGTGTGGCCAGCAGATGGAGAGAGGTGATCCTGCTGCTCTACTCTGCCCTGGTGAGATCTCACCTGGAGTCCTGTGTCCAGCTCTGGAGCCCCCAGCACAAGAAGGACGTGGAGCTGTTGGAATGTGTTCAGGGGAGAGCCACAAAAATGATCCGAGGGCTGGAGCAGCTCTCCTGTGAGGACAGGCTGAAAGAGTTGGGGTTGTTCAACCTGGAGAAGAGGAGGCTCCAGGAGGACCTTATAGAGACTTTCCAGCACCTGAAAAGGGCCTATAAGAAAGCAGGGGAAGGTCTATTCACAAGGGTTTGTAGTGACAGGATGAGGGGTAATGGATTTAAGCTAGGAAAGGGTAGATTTAGGTTAGACGTTAGGAGAAAGTTCTTTAACATGAGGGTGATAGACCACTGGAATGGGTTGCCCAGAGAGGTGGTGAAGGCCCCATCCCTGGTCCATACTGGGACTGGTGTAGTTTAATATTGGGCATTCAAGGTCAGGCTTGATGAAGCTTGACCTAGCTGGAGATGTCCCTGCTTATTGCAGGGGGGTTGGACTAGATGACCTTTAGAGGCCACTTCCAACCCAATACATTCTATGATTCTATGTGCTACTGAAAGTGAGTAATGACCAAAAAATCAGGCCTAAAACTCCTCATGGATACTAAATGCTTTCATCCCGGTAGTTAAGCAGTAGGACTAAGAGACAGAATGCCAACTATTAAAACAAAAACTTTACTTTTACATCACATTTATTACACTTCCACATTTTTCTGAGTGTTGTTGACATTGTTCTGTCCTGTCATGATAACTTGTTGCTGGCTCTTCCTCTATTGCTGTTGATCCAAGGGTATCATTCAATACCCACTAATAGGGGGCAGGGGTATCTTCCCATGACTTTAGTGAACTCTGGATTAGATCTCACATTTCCTTAAACTTCTACCTCCTTTGAGACCCCAGCTCTCACATTTTACCTTAGACAATATTGTCTTCACAAAAGGATACTTTTTTACTATGAAAATCAGTCTTTTCTTCACGTTGATGAAAGTGATGCCAGCCCCGTTATTTATATCACATTTAGGAAACCCACAGGAGTTAAGCAAATCTGGAACCCTCCAGGAGATTGACTGCCTTGATGAGTGTAGCATAAGTCACCAGGCCATTCACTCAGATATTTCCGTGTGTAAATATTAAGTTACAATTTACTGTAATGGAACTAGCAGTGCATGCCCCAAGTCAGGTGCAGTGAATGAGCTCAGGTTCAGTACCAAGAGCTACACACGTGCATTACCCTTGCCTTTCAAAGGGACATGGATTATCTCAAATATTTAGGCCAAGTTCTCATTAATTTCACATCCCTGGGACACTGTTCTTCTTTTGCTGGAGTCTAGCTCTTATGCTGCAGATAAAGTTGCTCCCTGCCTATAATTACTTGTCTCCACTGCCACAAGGAGGGATGGGACACATGACCCACACTAGGACTGCTTGCAGAAGCATGTCTGTTACTGCTATAAAGGTTGACTCTTGAGCTTAAAAACAGATCTGCCTTCTGTTAATGGTCCTCTTTTCAGTTTGGAAGACTATTACCCCAACATGTGGTTGCATTTTGTGGTTTTGGACCCTGAGAAGAGGGGGAAGGTGAGACAAATTATTGAGTACATGAGGCACACTACAAAGTTTTGTTCACATGGGTCACTTGTTTCTGTGGATTATCTCTGGACATAACATGCAGAGCCTCTGTGCCATCACTTAATAAACACTGACACAGAGAGTCTTTATGTTCTCTTAGCCACCTTACAGAGGAGAAAAGATCAGTGATATTTCTTCCACCTTCCCTAGTAAGTATCAAATAACTCTTTAATCTGGCCAAAATAGAATCACATTATAACTGAAGTCATAGTTTTTTCTGAATTCTCTATTAAAATACCAATGAATTTCCTAATGTAAAATATTTAATCAATCAGCACAGGAGCTATTTCTCTGCTTGAAATCCCCTGATTTTTTTTTTTTTTTTTTAATGTACACAGAGGCACTAGACTTTTGTGTCTAAAAAGTTCAAAACTTTCATTGTGGAGAGAAATATTTTTCACATTATGAAGTAAAACAAGCTTCTGAAACTTCTTTAGGTCTAATTCATTTAATTTGATGTTGCCCTCTAGTAAGTTACAATCATTATTTTCCCTGCACTCTTTGGTTCAGTCATCATTCATCAAATCTCAGACTAAAAGGAGTTTTTACAGCTGGGTCATAAACCAAATCAATGGAAATGTTGATGCAGCATTAACTATATCAATCCTAACAGGTGTCTCTATAATAACCCTTGTAAAAGAAACACCTCTACGCAGCTCACCAGCAGGCTCCACAGACTGTGCTGAAGTAGGGAGCAGGGAATAATGAGTAATTAGAGTTTTCACTAACCAGAGAGATAGGTTCTTTCAACTTCTGTGCTTTAAAAGTCACACAGGTAAGCATTATGTTAATACAGATCTCAGCTGCATACTTCCAGTAAACGCATGACAAAATATTAAAAACCAACCCCAAAGAGAAAATGTTAATCTTCTGATTGCCTTAATCACTATATGCAACCCCACGAGCTCTGCCATGTATTCACATGCAGGTGACCATGAAAAGTTTTTTTAGCAAGGATAATGGTGTCTGTTGGAGAAATCAGTAAGAAAAATATGATGCTATCCTGATTAATTTGTTTAAATGACATTTGAGCAAACATCTTTGCATTTTGTGTTGGAAGCCCAAGCTGAGAATTCCCTGGAGAGCTGACCAAGAGCCCACTGCAGAGAGCATCACCAGGGCCCTGGAGGTGCCTCAGTACAACATTGACTTCTCTGTCAATAGAAGCTCTTTTGAGGCACACTCCTATATGCAGAATCACATTGTTCTACAAGGCTGATATTCTAATGCTACTTGCATTCTAACTTTTGTAGCTTTCCCGCCAATTAAGATCTCTGATTAGCCCTGAACAGTGAAACTCAGTCTATGTCATATAACAGATCCCTTGCCACTTCTCTCCTTGTCACTGAATCTGTCTACATCCCTGCAGAGCAGTAGCATTCTCCATATGCTTTGGATGACTGTGTTCTGCATATGCTAGAAGGACACATAAAGCTAAAGCCTAGAGAAAGCTGAAGCACCTTCAGTCATGATTAGAGAAACTTCTTATTAACTTCTATATGACTCATTACAGGCTAAAAATTATGATCAATTCCATTTCTAATGATACAGTTATCAGTAGAAAATGGAGGACTGAGCAGTGTGCAGGACACATGCTCCTTGTCAAAACCCAGGAATCTTTGTACAGGAGAACTTAAGGATGCAGGCCCATTTCTTAAACTATTTCTGCATGGCACACAATACAGCAGTTTATACAAATCTCCAAAAAGTAGTTTTACCTGTAAAGTGTTACACAAATTACTTGTGAAACAAAGAAAACACTAGTGTACTGTCAGCTTGGCAGTGTTTTTGAGGAGTCTGCATATTCCTTCAAAAAGAAAAGACTGGGATGGAGCACAATGGCCCTTCTCCAAGGGCCACACACCAAGCATCTCCAAGAGCTTCCAAGCAGACAAAAACACTGGTTCCCTCTTGCCTCTCAGTGGCAGTGTCCAAGCGAGATCAGAGTTGTTTACTTCTGTTGAACCTTCATTCATCTTGGAGGTAAAAAGAGTGATAAGGAAGGAAGTGCCTATAAAAGGCCACACAGGATAAGAAATTCCCACATTTCCTTCATTGTCATTTAAGGGATACACAATGTTTTCCCATTGTTTGGGAACGTTTACAGTTCTGATACCTTTAAATATATTGTCCCAAGTTCTACAATGTCTCTGAAGACCATCATGTAAAAGGCCTCTGGTGTAGAATAATATGATATTGCACATTAGGTTTAGCAACTGAACTCATGCAAATTCTTTAAGCAAAATGAATCAAGTCTCCCCATCAGAGACTCCTGGAGAGCTGGAGTGTTTGCTGGTGGGATGTCCGAGGTCTGCCTGGGAGGGAAAGAAGAGTGAAGGAGGAGACAAGAAGCACAGCACCATTGGTTGCAGGTGAGTCTTTTGGGAGCTATTAAAGTAGGATGAAAACACGGACTTCCAGAGGAGCAGAAAGGAACACAACTTCTCCATGAAAAACAGAGAAAGAGCTCTCTATTCCTACTTTGGGTAGACTCCTTTGGCCTCATTAGCACAGCTAGAGCTCCCTCTTCTGATTCACTCACTCCTCCTCTTTGGGATGTCAACTTTAATACACAGATGAGCAAAGGTGAGGCAAACACTATCCAGCACCCAGATGAGGTCTCCACCATTGAGTTGATATGTTCCTTATCCTGACTGTTGGCATCAGACTGTGATTTACGGGGTTATAAAATCAAGGGATGCAAAACCTGGAACTGCATATAGGCAGTTTGATTCAATGGGTTTCTTTAGACATGCTCCAAGTATTTGCACAACAGACTAGAAAAAAAGGCAGAAGTATCACCTGCAGAGGATATCTACCATTTGGAGGTAGACACCCGCCAAGGCTGCTTCAAGGTAACAAGTGTTTGCCATGTGACTCTCTTCTAATCTCTATGCAACTTTAGGTTTCCTTGTGGACCTCATGCATCACAGAAATACAAAGAAATGTGCATAAAGTTTTTCATTTTTTCTGTAACAGTATTAAGGTCATACACAAATTCCAGAACAGAATAAGCTGGCAGCCTCTTGTGGCTAAAAATATTTTTTTTTTCTTTAAGGAAAAAAAAAAAAAGTACCGCTTGACATTCATATTTTTCATCATCTTGACATTATAAAACCCAAAGGAAAGACTAGCAATTGCCTTTTTGTGCTGCCAGCATTGGTCTGCCTTTGATTTCCACTGTGCTGCGCCTAAACGTGCAAGTGCTCTTCAGAGGCCAGATAAAAAGACGTGGAGCATGTAGAATCTGTTCTTCTTGATTTCTTTGGAGGTTAAAAACTGGGGACACTTCCTAAAGAGCCATTCTATTTCAAGGCATGTTCACATAGAATTAATTCAGACTCTTTTAAGTGAAAAAGTAATACTAAGGGAGAAACACTCTCCACTGTTTAATCTCCTCTAACACAGCATCTGAAATCTAGCCAAGTGTGACATGTGTGCAGTGCTTAGTGTATACATAATGTATATGAAGTCAGCAAAACACACAATTGCAGGGTTCCTCTTGCGAAAGAAGCAGGCTTGACCTTTTGACAGAGTAAGCACTGCTTTCTCACCCAGACACATCAAACTGGCTTTCTATTTCATCATGCATTTTGCTTGCTTTTTCTTTTTCTTTTTTAATCACTATTTTAAAATTTTTCCCGGTCATCTAAAACCTGGGGGAATAATCTTAATGATCATAATCCTTCCCCTGCAACCCTCCTCCTGCTCCCTCCCTTTCTTTTTTTAGTGTGTTGGCAGCCCTGATCAATGTTGATTCATTGAAGGGAACAGAATCTGCAAACTCTTTGGTAACACTAGACAAACTGCTACTACAAGCAGCTGCAGTTGCAGTTTGCATCTCACTGGGGGTTTTTCAGAAAACCCACCCACAACACACAAGGGGAATTCTCCCGGACAAGCTGCAGGTGCTATGGATATTTTCATTTAATATTCATTCTTGCAATTCAGCACATTTGTAATCCATGTGGTAAACTGTTACTTACATTTCTCCCAGCGGACCACAACCAGATGTTGAAAATAAGAAGTCCAGTGGAGATATCACTCCTTCTCCTCTTCATTGTGCATTTCAATGGTCTTAAAATAAATCTGCTTTCTCAGGAAAAAAAAAATAAAAAAATTGCGTTTATATTTAAAGACAATTTTGTTGACATTATGTAATAATAAATATATCCAGAAATTACAGGCCCCACGTAGATTATGAAGTGCTTTAATTGGAAGAGTATCTTTGTTATATTAGAGAAAATGTACTCTTTTCACTCAGTGTCTTTATCATATTGTAACTAAAAGGCCCAAAATGGATCACAGTGGAACACTACATGAATTCATAGACTGTCTAGTGTGCATCTCACAAAGTTTTCCCAGATAGCTTGATTTTCTCTGTCGGGAGATGGGAATTCCTGTACCTGTCTATTTCCTTATTGTGTTTATTTTTAAGTATTTCTATTACACTCTTCACCATAGTGCCTGTGTATTCTGAAATCATGCCAGAATTAGTAATTTTTTAATATCAAAAGGAACTAATACTGGTGCTTTCTGCAGAATTGCATTTATACATACACCACAAATTCACTGATTGTGAAAAAGAAAAAAAAAAAGACAAAAGGGTAATACAACATTTTTACCTGCTTCAGTTTTAGAAACAATCCTCCAGACTGTGCATCAATGACAGTAAAGGATCTGTTGCTCTCTTTGTTTTCCTATGCCCATGCCTAGCATCTTTAATTTCATCCCAGCAATGCTTGAAATGACATCAAAGCTTTCATTAATAACTCCTCCACGGGTCAAGTAGGGATGGGAGGAAGATCACCTAAAGCCACAGGTACTTAAACTGTTTACATTTTTATAAATTTTTAGGGTAAATATGTTATTCTGAAAATGAATGTCCCCAGCCTCCTGGCTTATGCAATTATCTCCAAACTCATAAACAGTGAAAGCACTGTAACATCAGATACAGGTGAGAAAAGAGATAATGCTTTTCTTTGATGTCTTTAAGAAGAGATTTTGATATTTTTCTTAGTGTTGAACCAACCTTTGCTTTTCATACTAAATATTTTCTTGATCCTAGTGTCCCTAGAAGAAAATAGAGTTCCATATGGTTAAAGGATTTATAATTATGTTGAAGGGGGTAATTGTCCTAAAGAACTTTCACCAGTTCCAAGTTATACCTTTTTCCTGACAGTTCTGCATCAGAAGACCAGCATCTTTATCAAATCTTCCTGACAAGACAGATTGAATGAATCTAAAAATCTATCAAACGAGGACACTACTGTGATGAATTTCATTGGTCAATTAGGGCCCCCAAAACTGGTTTCTTCTGCATCCGTCTCTCCAAAGTCAGGAATTCCAGCACAAGCTTAGGTCATGATTAGATTAGTGACCTCATCCTGGTCTCGGATTGCAGACACTGGCCATGACCTCCAGTTTCAGGGCACACCGGGTGAAATCCTAGCTATGCTGAAGCCAGAGGGGCCCAGACGAGCTCTCTCCTCACATTCTCCAATCCTTCATGCTTTGCAGCTGTGCTGCAGAGGGTGACATGGCTGCAGAATCCAAAGGATGAATGTACTGTCTTGTCCACAAAGTAAATATGTTCATGTAGGAAGGATTTACTTCTTTTTAATAGAGGGAAAAAAGAGGTGACAAAATTAAGGCACTTCTAAAAGTTTGCTTGACAATGTTTGGAAGGAAAGGATGCTTGCCTCAGAGAAGACAATACATAAGAACAATGGGCCCACTATGCAGGATACTGAGGAAAATCCTAAAGTTAAGCAGCTACCAGAGATATACAGGTAATAACATAAGTAGGTATATAGTTTGTATTTGAAACCAAATCTTGCCAGAGCTACTGGGACTCCTTCATGAGAATTAAAATGATTCACATGTTGAGCTGGGAGAAAGATGAAAAAGCTCAAGGGCCTAATGCACTGCTTTTTCCACATGCAATACCATTACTGAAACACCTGAGCTAAATAGCCTATGTTAAGCTGCTGTAAAAAATTCAATAGCTCTCATTATAGGCCAGAATTTCTCATTTCCTACTTGTGGTGAGATGCCAGTTGCACCCTGGGTTGCTGTCTGGAGCATGTAATGACAGTGGTTCAAGGCCCATTAAAAGTATTCTCTTTTCACAATGCCAAAAGGTAATGGCATTAAAAAAAAAGGGGGGGGTTAGAGAATCGGATGCATAACAATATTGGTGAATGAGAAGCATATGTGCTGAGAGAGGAATGTGTTCTGCAGGGAGTTGCAGAGAGTTAGTTAAATCTGGACAGTTTATGGGGTTCAGAGATGTGACAAGAAATAAAGAAGGCAAGTGGGAAGGTGACAGAAGACACCAGCACAACCTAAAATTGATAAAATGATGGGTGTATTTGCATGTGGCTATTATAATAAAACCATTTAAACAGTATTTTCAAGAGTAAACAATTGTGAAAAGTTAATGGCAAAACAGGAGCTACATAAAGGGGTAAACATTGGTTTGTTTGGTTTTTTTTCACTGTGAGGGTGCCGGAGCACTGGAACAGGCTGCCCAGAGAGGTTGTGGAGTCTCCTTCACTGGAGACATTCAAAACCCTCCTGGACACCTTCCTGTGTGATGTACTCTAGGTGACCCTGCTCTGGCAGGGGGGTTGGACTGGATGATCTTTCGAGGTCCCTTCCAACCCCTATGATTCTATGATTCAAAAAAGCTTAAGTTACGGTTCGCTTTCAAAAAATATGTATAATAGTTATCTATTACTATGTTTCAGTGCCTAAATCTGTTCTGAAAATGGAAATTCAATATCAAGTCATTGAAACTGTTTGAAGATTTTATTCTGACACTTGTGCCTTTAATTAAACCAAGACTGTGATAATTCTACTTATTATGTAAATACTAATTAGAATAGTGGAATAATGTCAATAAAAATAATAAAGCACCATTTGTGCCAGAAATATAAGCCATAGTGATGAATTATAAGATTAACTGCATTTATCCAGACTTTAGATAGTAAGTCATAATTTTTTTATTTTTTTTAAATCATGGAATGGTCATGTATAGACTACAAGACTGGTCAAAATGATATCTGAAGATGTTGTCTTACATCCCCTCATTTTTGTGGTCATGGAAAATGAAAACTCAGAGCAACACTGGAAACCAAAAAGTAAGGACTCATGGTATGTTCATAGGTACTATCTACCTTCACCATCTGGTTCTGAATACTGACAAATACAGTTCACAGAAATCATATTTGGAAGAAATCTGGAAATTAAGTATATACCTGGTTACTTTGCATTTTATGTAAAACCATATTAAATGCCAATATTTTAGTTAGGTCAGACAAAATTTTGGGGGAAATCTTATCAGTGCCTTCAAAGTTTGCCTCTAGTCCACACTGCAACTGCCTCCCAAACCTAATTTTTTCATTCATGAGCACAGAGCAAGCCCTTTGTAAAACAAAACTTCACCTAACACTGACAGATTTCTCCAGTTCCTTGTTCCATTTTCTCCAAAGGATGTTCATGACCTCTTAGTAGAACATTACAGTAATAATATCTGGTTGACAGTTCTCTCAGTTACCAGTACAAGACTTTGGACTGAAAAGTTTTCAGACTGTTGACCTTTATTCTAGATTATTTTTATTTTTTTTTCTTTTAGTTTTTAGCCTTCTTGGTGAAGTTTGTAACTTATTCAGTCTGATAAGTATACTGTATGTGTATTGCAGAAACCAGGGAGTCTTCTGTTATTGTAGAAATTCAGCACGGGGTCTAAACAAAGAACATATAAAAGGCTTCTTTTGGTTTTCTGCTGCACTTTCCTTCCCTCTAAGGTTCTTCTTCAAATTATACCTTGAAAGACAACATTTCTGGCCTTTTAAGACTAGCAATAGAACTTGTCATTTTTTTTTTTCCTATCACATTGCCACTGACTTTTCTGTAACAGCAATTGAAAGAAAAAAGCTTCATGATCTACATTCCATTTAAAGATATTCACTCCTGTGGGAGTTTTGAACAGAATAGAGTCCATCAATATGTCTTGAATCTTCATGCTTTTTTTTTGTTTCCCCTTTCTTAGTACTGTTAGAAAGTAAGTAGTTCAAATTAAGCTTACATGTCAGTCCTTCGTTTTCCCATAATGATGAAGGAATCAGACAAATTCATAACAAATAAAATTTTGTTATAGTTTGGTCTTAGACAAAAAAAATATCATTAATCAGTTTAGACCCTATGAAATTCCCAACACATCTGGGGAAAAAATTAGTTCTTAATTTTCAAATTTCTGCATTGTCAAGAACGTGTATGGGTGCCCAGACTTACTCCAGTGAAATACCATATGAACAGAACCTGCAGAAACTGAATGGATCACATCTGAGAGAGCTTGATTTCAAGGGTATTGAGAATGTCGCAGCTGAAGCCAAAAGATATGATTAATGTCAGATAAAGCATAGACTGCTTCTGCAAATGTAACCCTTAGGGCTACCTCATATTGCTTATAAGGAGATGGGATTCCAGGGAATAAGCTCAGAAATACCTTGAAAATAGGGGAAAAAGATTTTAAAGTATCAGAAGAAAACTGACAGTGGGAGAAAGTTTCACAGCTCTCAACAAAAAGTCAAAATGTGCTTCTTGGAACTTGTCAGCATGTATGTTTTAACTCCCACTTGAATGGTCTGGGAAAAAACTGAGTCTCAAAATGCTCAGAAACATTCTTCATAATTGTCTGAAGGTGAGAATGACCTACAAAGTCAGCCTTTCAATTTCAATTGTCAAAGAAAATATACCAGGACATTGCCCTACAGCACACATAGCCTTCAATTCCACAGGGCACTAGATTTGGTCTGAGTCATAAGTGGTTCCTTCACTAAGATCTTATTGGAAGAAAGGAACCCCTCCAAAAAATCAGAGTATTCAGTGTGTTATCCAACTGGTCTTAACTGATGGCTGTCTCACAATTTTTAATCAGACTGAGTATTTTTTTGATACGGCTTTACATTTCTAGAGTAATGTTGGAAATGCTGAAGTCCCACTGAGGGTAGCAAAATGTATGGAAACTGCCTCTCTGCAACTTCATTTTCCTCTATGCAAGTAAAGCCTACCATTTTAGGCACAAGGGAATAAAAAAACCTGTTAAACTGTTACTCTTTTTCTGTCTTAGAAGACAATGGTAGAACAATGCTCTGACTAAACAATGGATCCATTTTACAGAGACAAAACGAAGACAGTCTATAGTTAAAAGCAACATTTGCAGTTAGAAAAAGAAAAACTGTGTGCACTTATGGTAGATATAGCCCCAGGTCCAAATAACATGATTTCACAAGCATTAGTAAAAGGCATGAAATTAACCGACATTCTTAAAAATGAAGGAGATTCTTGAGGATTAGGAAGTGGCAAATACAACTCCATTAGTTTAAAAAGGGTCAAGAGATTAAAGACCAAGAAACCAGAGACCAGTGAGTTTAACATCTGTTGAAGAGAAATCTTGGAAACTTTAAACTATGCAGTAGGAAGAACACCTGGGAAAGTGGTTTGGTTAAGTGCAAGCAGTGTGGAATCAAGCAGGTTGTGTTTAACTAACAATAAATGCCAGTAATAAATAGACCTGATCTGCTGGAGTTGCTTGAAGACAACACCCTGTGATAAGAAAAAGGAAGGAGCCTTAATGGCTGTGCATAGCAACACTCAATCATACATTAGAATGTATAAAATAAAACATGAAGCAGTAGAACAAAATGCATGCTGGATAGAAATGTCAGATAAGAATATGAAAGAAACGTTGGGATCTCTTTAAATCCCAAAAGGTTTCCTACAGAAATAACTGACAGGTACGCTGGAGTCTTTTTTATATATATAATATGGATGTAACATACCATCAGAGTAAAGCTACGAAAAATAGTATTCAAATGTAAAGTGAATTTTGAGAGTGTAAAGTTTGGTTTGTTTATGCATTACACCATTACACCTTTACTGATATTAAAATATAAACAGATTTTGGTGAGGAATTTAAATGTATGCAGCCATGCACTCTTATTTTAATGTTTTTTTCAGTTTATCAGTTCTGATTTTCTCCAGCTAAAACTTGTTTGGAACTAGGCACTATGATCTTTGGAATAAAAATAATTCCTATCTGTGTTTTTATATTGAAGTACAAAGGGGTTTCAATAAGGACTGGAACCCTTAAATAGGAAGTCTACAAAGTAGTAATCAATGACCGCGTACGGTGTTTTACGGTATTCAACTGAGGAGTTGACAGTGTATAAAAGCACTAGAGCTCTCTAGCTTAAGATCCAAGAGTGACTTTGAGAAGACTGAAAATTCAGGGGACCTGGATTCTGTTCCCAGCTCTGCTGCAGACACTTTGTGGGGGTGAGTATGTTCTTCTACTGCCTCTGTTTCAGGTTTCCCTTCTGTTAAACAGAGATAATAAAACCAGCAGGTTTTATGAGGTTAAAGGTGTTAAAGCTGTGAGTTGCTGAGAAACATAGGGTGGGAAGATCCATAGATGTACAAAATATTCTTCTTCATAAGGAAATATGTGTGGCATATTAAGCACAGAAGGAGTCCTGATTTGTTGTGAATTAGAAGTACTTAATCTGTAGTACCAGTTTATAAACCTTTTGACAAGATTTGGGTATCAATATGGCTCCAGGTACATTTGATCTCTTTCCTCTGTGCCATCATCAAATTCGTTACTGAAATAGTGACATGTTAGCTAGGACTGGGCAAAAGAAAGCACATCACAGGTTTAACTCCTTGTTCTGCTTCTCAGAGAAAGACATGATGTTTTAGGGAGGATCTGTGCCATCAAGTAACACAGAATTAAGCTGTCACTGAAAATCCATATTAGAAACCTTCCTGACTGTTATTTGAGCAACTGATCCCACTGACAGGCAGTTTTTCTGGCAGATTTTAGGAATAGATCCATCCCTTAAGGGAGAACATCTCTAGCTGTTCACCAGCTTGCCTCCAGTGTGATGACTGGCACATGGGGAAATAGGACGTGACATTGTTCATGGGCCCAGATCTCCCAGCAGAAAGTACTGCAGTGAAACAGAATGAGGATTTAAAGGAGCAATTAGACCAATAGGAGAGGAAATCTAGGCCTAAAAGACTGTTTGAAGACCAGATTTTCCAAACAGATGCGTTATGGCCCTTAATGAAGAGCTGTACTTCTTTAGTTGCTATATGAAATGCCTCCCTTAGCATCTGTTTTCCATGTTTATTCTCAAAGGAATATAAACTTTAGTATTTTTTATCATAGCTTTTAATGCGAAGTTCTGTCTCCCAAAATGCAGCTGCTTGTGGCACTGATTTTACCAATATTTTTCTGTTTAATCCCTATGTTTTTCCCTTTGTTCAACAGTGCACAGGGGCTAATAGAGGGAACACAAACTATCCAAATTGTTTGCTTGTCTCTAAGTATTAACTTACGTTCACCATTACTGAACTCTTTGTAATTTATTGGCCTACACAGCTGATGCTTTTTGAGGACAGCATGGTGGTTGTGTTGTGGGGGTTTTGTTTTTTTTTAAACACATGTTTATCTCTATTTCATAAATCAATCTCAGACAAAAATATAATATTTCTTGAGAACAAACCCTTTGTTTCCATTACTTCTCTCTCCATAGCACCAGACGTAAATTAACACAGTACCATTAACTTCAGCTGGGTATACTGATTTTTTACAACTAGAAGTCTGGGTTTTGACATACTGTATGGGGTAAAATAACTTCTTGTAGTCTGGTCCAGACCACACCCACCTTGTATTAAGTGGCTTGCACATTGGGAGCATACTCACATCATCTATTGTCTGTTGATAGATAAGCAGCTGCTCCAATAATATGAAAGATGCATTGCCAGAGATATTAGCTGTAATTATTTTTACTCTGGACATGTCAGCTTAGGGTGAATAGGTAACCATCTTGCATAGTTCGGATCAATGCCCTAAACTGTGTGATGAATCTGAGCTTTAGATTTTTCCCCCAGGCTTCCTGAGAGCAAGTGGGATTCAGCTTCAGGTTTGGACACTTCAATTTAGAGGTCTCAAGAAAAGGATGCAAGGAATGCTCCTTCATAATGAGGCAGATCAGTCACTGAAAATTACTCTTAGGCTTAGGTGAGGAAGACAGGGCAAGTTATTTTTCTCAATACACAGACCAGATTTGTTTTAGCATGACAAGACCTGGCTGGATTTCCTGTATTGTCAATAGAAAACAAGGCCTGAAAAGAATAATTTTTGATTAAGAAAATAATGGGTGTTTGCTTGAAAAAGTTCTGTTGTGACCTTTCAGAAAACAAACAAACAAACAAACAAACAAACAAAAACAGCACAAACCCCTACCTTTGTAGCCTTCTGCTTTTGTCGTTCCCTGGCTAAACTACATCTCCTTGTGAGTACAATGGTGTCCAGCCTCAGTAAGAGGAGGTGACACATTATCAGATCCTGCAGGAAGTATTCCTCTGAGCTCTGACATTACAGGGCTTGGACCTTGCTCCTATTAGGATACATTCAACTTAATACTGCAGGAGAAAGAAAAATCCAAGTAAAATGTCGTGATTGTCTCAGATAGGTTTTGGAAGAATATCTGATCAAAATCAAATAGACAAATCCCAAAAGACAGAGCATTTTTCACTAACAATAAAACTAATCCAAAGTTTAGACAATAATTTAGACAGAGGTTTTTGATCACCTTCTGGATATAATATAATAAAAATGCACAAATCATGATTAAGGTGCATACTTTTGGTGGGTAAGCATCAAAGTATCAGTGAGTCAAAAAGAGCTTGACTCCTCTCTAGTTTTCCATGTTCATTTGAGCAATCTCTGAAACATTATTTCTACTTTACAACAGAATCAAAAGTGAAACACTGTAGGCTGAATTTTGGTCTTGTGACTACCCTAGCATTTCCAGTAAAAAAAAAACAACCTACGTGTTGTCTAGCTTAGTGAAAGATTTCATTTCTGAGGGAGCTGAATTTGGTATGGGTCAGGTGCAGCAGTCAAGTAATAAGAGTGGAGGATGAGAATGATGAGCATCACACTGATAAGCTTATTCCCTCCTTCTGCAGCACAATTTTCAAGATGTAATATTTTTAAAAGATTCTTTATTTTACAAAAAAAAAAAAAAAGACTACAGAGCAGCAGAATCAATCTAGCAATGGGTTTTCACATTTAAAATGAATGGGTTTTCTTCCTCGTCTGTCATTAACTAACAAAGTTCCAACTGAAAAACTCACCTGCCGTTTAAAGCTAGAGACAAGGTGTGCAAAACACTGGGGAACAAGAGGAACTGAGCTGGGAAACTGCTGGAAAACCTATGAATTGGTTTCCCCATTCACGTGACAGATAATGCCAACTACCCTTTCTAGTGTGCTGTGTTCTAGAGACAGAGACTAATCAGGACTTTGGGTGGGAATGTTTTCACATTTTTGCATTAAAGCAAGTGTCAAACAATATTTATGAAGCTCTTTAGCTTCTGGTAGCTCAATATTTTTTAGTAACAACCAATGGAAAAAGATCAGAGGTTTATAGGCTAGGCTACTAAATTTCCTGAAGACTTTGCGCCAAATATCCAATGAAATAATCACACCAAATAAGTATTACCTTACCAATCTGCATTTTGTTAAAAAGACAAATAATTAAAATTTGATAAGACGTGATTTTTTTTTTTTTTAAGGCAAAAAATCCTTGATTTACATTCCAGATGGCAAAACTGGGGAAAATGGGCAATGAAATATTAGAAAAGGGGTGATACCAGCCAAAACCTTGCTTGTTTTTCCAAGGCTGAGTTAGGTAAAAAAAAGCGTGTCTCAAGTCAGAAATACACCACCAGAATTAATGTTTCTCAGATCTGGCAAGTCAATAAGCAGACATTCAGTATATAAATAACAGCCAGACATTTTATTAGTTTTTCTCCAAATTTTTCAGCTTTTCAGTAATCATAAGCTGACATTTGTTTTTTAGGTGCTTGTGAAAATAATATATTGATCCTGAGCATTTTTGAGGAGGTGATTAAGAGAATTCCCATTATAACTGAGGCCAAAGTTTGCTCTTCTAAGCAACACCCTTATCCGCACTGAAGGACGTGAATCAGAGGAGAATCAGGAGAGCATTCATGATGCTGAAGAAAAAAATTGTTTGCAGGAAGGAGAACTAACTGGCACACTTAGGGAATCATTAGCTGTCTGAACAAAGTCTGTTGTGAGCCATTCCAGACAGCACTTATTCCACGGTATTTCCATATGGTTATAGGGAAACCAGAATTGCACAACAGTAAGACACTTGACCTAAAACACATGGCAAACTTAGGAGATGGCAAATACAGTTCATCATGGACAAACAGATTTGTTTTGCCTGGAGCTGGAGCACAGAGAAAGAGAACTGCTGTTGCTAGACAGTAAGGGAAATTAAGACTGTACTTTCATTTACTGCATGCCGTGTTTAAGAAGATGCAGCCCATGAAGGAAAAGATTTTATGGAAGACTCCAAGTAAGGCCAAAGAAACCAGGCCCATGGATTTGGATAAAAGCATGTCTCTTTGGCAAGCTGCTAGCCAAAGTCTGCTGAAGATAGGCTGGATATCTAGCAGTCCACACACTCACTCAACTCATCTGTGAGCACAGGTTATAGTATGACATAGGCACATAAATTCGGATCATCTGAACAGAACTCTCCCCTTCGTAGACGTGAAAATTCAGGCTGGTAAATATACGATAGCTCCATTCCTGTTTTGACAGTTCTGTGAGTCCAGCAATAAATTCTGGACTGATTTTTATTTGATCCTCTCATTGTCTCATGATAAATTTGTGCCAGCATTGACTCTCAAAGTACGGATTATATGCTTTCCTTTCACATCAAGAGACATTAAATTCCACATATATCACACATTTATAGCAGATGTTCCTAAACAGACAAACCAGGTGCTAAACATATTTTTTTCTGATGGGTAATTTTTGAAATTATTGCAATCAATGAGCTAATAATACTGGTGGTAATGATGAAGTCAAGTTATTATTACCCATTACATTTAATCATTGACAGCAAGTTAATTGGACCTAATTGGAGGAATCATCATAAATAACATGGAGCAGATGGTAGACGTTTGTTTTTCCACTTCCAAATCTATGTAACAGTTATAGATAAAGTTTGGATGAATCAGTGTAAAAGGGCAGAGAGCATGTATATCCCCCCATAAAGCTACAGTTCACATCGGCACTGTTGCAAGTCTAACAGGCACAGACAGCTTTGACAAGGTTGGGTAGATAAACACAGCTTTTTAGCTGTTAACCACGTCCCTCAGCTTTTTTATACTCTAGTCCCAAACCTGTGTGCTCGCTCAGTTGCAGCAGTGAGATTCCAGGGTGATGGAGGTAAAAGAGTGCAAATTAAAAAGGAAGCAGGAAAGGGGAAACTGATCTGCTCAAACAGATGTGTTTAAATACAAACTTCCGCATCTGACTTTATCACCGGAGACTCCCTTTGGGGAAAATAGGTGCTTCCTGGGTGTGAATGATCTTATCCTAACACAGACTTCTCAGAGAAGCTGGAATAGCCAGCCAAAC
>NW_008586375.1:0-4380 GCF_000691845.1 Merops nubicus | reverse complement strand
TTTCCCTACCAGATAGAAATGGTGTCAGATGGGAACGTCGACACACAGATGGCTAAGTGAGAGGATCCCACCCAATTTGTACACAAATTGAGCCAAAGGCTAGGAAATGGAGCAACAAAGTATGTTCCTCTCGTGTCAGCATGTCCACACAGGACCAGAAGCAGGGCCTGCAGAAACGTGAGCAGCAAGCAGGGCTTGTGTTGGCTTTAACTACCTAGCACAGGCGCTGCAGGCTTGTGATTGGAGCACAGGTTAGTAGCCCACGTTTGCACTCGCTCTCACTACTGAATCAAACCCTTTCAAGACGCTGAAACTCAGTCCATGGTCCCTTGTACACACAGGACCTGCACCAACTAACACGCTCCTGGATGATTCTCAGTCAGCTAGCCAGCTCTGGACTTTTGGAAAGTTTAGAAATGTAGAAGCAGTTGTCTTTCAGGCCAGAGGAAAGTCCCTGCTGCTGTTCCTTTTGCTAGTTCAGATGTAACAACAATGTTCATAAACTAATTTTTTTTTTTTTCCTGAAGTCCATAGCATTCATTGGTGTTGTTACCCTTGATTCCAGGGAAAAGAAAAAGTAAAAAAGGGATATGACACCTTGTGATACACCGTGCCTTACTACTGAGATATACCAAGAATGTAACCTTTTGTTCCTGCTTAGTTACATCTACATATATTTCAGAGTTTCCTCCCGTCTAATAACTCTTTGCCTGTTGTCTGATTTAAACAGGAAGTGTCTCACTTTTTTATACTGCATCTAAACTGCAAGGAAATGAGAAATAGAAGATGCAGGGGTAGGAAGAGGGGTGATGGTGCTATAAATCTAGAAATATTATTCCACTTCTTGCATCAGTGCTTTCATTTATTTCCACATGTTCCCAAGCTGTTAGAAGAACACTTGACAGCAGTGTAATAATCATCTTATCTCAAATGCACTTTGTGATAGTCCACATACTACCATCTCACTGATAAAGGCAATGATTTATGCAGAGCCTATTGCCTGGCTTTCCTCTTGTGCTTCTACAGTGTGCCACCTGTAATCTGCTACTTGAAGCTGATTTCCTGTTTTTAAAACCTGACACATATAAGTGTATTAGAACTGCTAAATCACACAGGTTGTGCCCTCATTGCAGCACGCAGGTTTGGTACTCTGTAGGCTGGGAGCAGTGGAGGGCATGACATTGGCCCCAGGTTCTGGTTTGGTTTCCTGGATTACTAGACCTTGTACCAGGTGGTTTTCAGAAAAACAGACTACATTTGGATTTTACTCCTAATTCCCTGCAGTCAGACGGTTTATATAATGGTTTAATATTCAACAACTAAACCACAGTTAGGAAATTAGGTATTTTAAGGCCTATTGAACACTGCAGATCTTTTTACTGACTCAGTCCAAGTTTGTTTCATGAATTAAAACAAATGTTTAATGTACCATAAATATGGTATTCAAAACACCCACAAAAATGTATTTTTATATGGTTTAGCTGATATACAGTAAAAAGATTTTTGTGTTAAGTTCTCTCATTTTCCTATAATTTTTTTTAAACTGTTTGCCTTCCTGTACAATATTGTCATAATACTGTTTCTTTCCACTTCTTCAGTCCATTCAATGGAAGATATGATGTCCATTCAATATCTTGCATTAAATCTTCAAGTGCAGTCTACATGGTGGTTTACTCATTCATCTGCGCCCATACATTCACACTTCAAAAGTTTCCATACAGAAATGAGTTTTGAAGAAAATCCGTATCTTAATCAAAATTTAAGTGCATGTAAACTTACCTCTTTTCAGTGCACATTCTAATTAAACATGGTCAGTTATTTCAAGACTAAGTAAAAAACACCATACATAAGGAAGCAAATGGAGAATGATATTACTATCTCATAACTTCTCTGTTTCTTTTCTGCATTTTTTTTTACTTTTTTTTTGTTTGTTTTCTGTTTGTTTGAGGGTGTAGTGCAATTTATTTTTCAGATGGAGTACAAATATGAAAATACTGATATCTAACAGTTAAAAGCTAAGCACTCCAAGACTCTAGGCTGCCTCAGAAGTCAGTGGTAAACAGAGACACTTTGAGAAGATGATTTATCCTATTTCACAGAATCACAGAATCACAGAATGTTATCAGTTGGAAGAGACCTCCAGAGATCATTGAGTCCAACCCCCCTGCCAGAGCAGGACCATCTAGTCTAGGGCAGGTCACACAGGAACGCATCCAGACAGGTATTAAAAGTCTCCAATGCAGGAGACTCCACAACCTCTGTGGGCAGCCTGTTCCAGTGCTCTGGAACCCTTATAGTAAAGAAGTTCTTTCTCGTGTAGAGGTGGAACTTCCTGTGCTCCAGCTTGTGACCATTGTCCTGTGTCCTGTGTCAGGGCACAAGTGAGAAGAGATTGCCCTTTCCTTCCTGACACCCAGCCCTCATATATTTATGCACATTAATTAGATCCCCCCTAAGTCTTCTCTCCTCCAGACTAAAAAGCCCCAGGTCTCTCAGCCTCTCCTCATACAACCAGCGTTCCAGTCCCCCACTCATCCTTGTAACCCTTCACTGGACTCTCTCGAGTAGATCTCTGTTCATTGGGAATTCAGGGTGTGGACTCACATTCAAAAATCCAAGGAATATTTTTGTCTTTCTTTCTCTTCTATTACAAATTTTCAAGGTGTGTGATATTGCATGTCGCATGTCATCAGCCTGTAGTTGGTACACATCACAGTGATTAAATGCCTAGAATGAACTGTAGTAACAGGGCTGGCTGGCACACCAGGACAATTTTTCTTTTGCTCCCTCAAAGCCTCCATCACTTGCAGCTCAAAGTCCTCCAGCATGTCTATGAAATTTGGTGGGCATTTAGAAGTTAAATGCAAAGGTGATAGACTGCACTCTACATCAGTACTCATTTGAGAACCTGAAGCTAGCCAGGATGAACACGGTCTCCCTCTGTTTCATGTGGGTGAGTAGTCCTCCAGGGGTAATGCTTCCTCACAGAGAAGACACAAACACAACGCAGCAGCTGTAAAGCCTCAACAGATAAACTCTGTCGTAACCACATTTGAGTAGGCAGTAACAGCAGCCTATGAACAGAAAAGAGCTGAGCCAAACACAGCAAGAAAAACTGCTAACTAGCTCCAGCAAAGGGCATTTACAAAACACGAGGAAAATCTTGCACAGCAAGAAGGCCAAGTAGCTGTTGTGTAGCAATAAACTTTGATCAGAACCTATTTACAGTGACAAGATAGTCTAGAAAAAAAAATAGCACTTTGCATCAGTTTGTCCGTGTTAGACTTCTGAACCTTTGCTTACTTGCAAAGTGGGAGGACTTGTGTTAAACTTGAGTAGCATTAGCGCAGGTGGAACTTCCAGTAGTGTGTCAGCTGCACTTGCAAATATCTTTACTTTATCCTCTTTAAGACAAATGAGAAGTGGAAAGCTTTAAACACTTGCCAATTTATTATTTTCTTGAGAAAAACTGAAGCTCTGTTAATGGGCCACCAGTTGAAGTGCTATTATTAGTCAATATTAAAGAAAGAAATCCAAAGACTGGAAGAAGCTTCAGAAGCAAAGCCAGCTGGGAATCCTAGACTATTAGAAATCAGATGTGGAAAAGATCTATGAAGTCATCCAATCAGTGATCCAGTTAATATAAAACCATTCCAAAGAGCACAGTTTCTAGTGCTCTGTCCAGTCTGAATTTAAATATAATGAAAAATGAGGTTTCTGACACTTCCCCACATTCTTGTGGATCACTTTGCCAGGAATATTTTCCCCTGATATTTTGCCTATATTTACCTTTTCCCACTATTCAATCTATGTTAACATTCCTAAAGTAATGAACTTCCTCTTTTTTATTGTCAATTATTTTTACAAGATTTTCATTAGTTTGAAATAACCAACCTGCTTTATATTTTGCATTTTAATGTTCTAAGAAGAAAAATTTTAAAATTACAAGAGTTAATCACTTCTGAATTCTGTTGAATTGAATCAAAAACTCAGTGGAAATTCTAAAGTGTCGCAGCTAATCCAGAATGGTTTGAAACCGCTTAATCTTCAATACTCTTGGAAGGATTTTGTTAGCTGGACCTGTATTTTGCAATTGAAAGAGGCTTCATATTTTAGTGGAATCAGCCAGGTGCACTTTTTTACTCACTTCTTGACTTGGGTCTGGCTTTCTCTGATAATTCTGGAAAAAAAAACCATTCCTCAGAGTTTAAGCTTTGCTGCTGTTTATTACCATTTTTGCATCAAGTTATAATAAATTCTTAGATGTGTTTACCTGGGAAAACTAGTATTTCCACACCTTTATTTGAGGAGTTCTTTAAGGAAGCTACCCTGTCTATTTCTTACTCACTTTTGTTCTTCTTAGAATCATAGAATCCTTTA
>NW_008586374.1:4769-24885 GCF_000691845.1 Merops nubicus | reverse complement strand
CCTCTCGGCCTCCTCCCGGCCTCCTCCCGGCCTCCTCCCGTCCTCCGCGCCCGCTTTACTGACTCCATCCTTACCCTGCTCTTTCTCACAGGGGGCCAAACCGTGTCGTGCCTTTAAAAACCTGCCCAAGTGCTTCAGCGGCGCAGGTCAGCGGGAGCAGCATCGCGGCTATTTCCCTCTGGCTGTTTTTTATTATTCTTATTTATTTTTATTTGTCTCCTGTGTATTCCTGCCCATTTTCGAGTAGCCTGTGTTTACCTGCAGGACAGTCTAGACAGCTAATGAAATAGTAAGAGCCCAGTGGATTCTTAAAAGAATGTCAACAGAAAGAACATCAGAAATAGGCACATATTTGAACAAGGATTGGAAGGTTGATGCCTGGGCACTGCGTGTGCCTTGGGCAAGGGTCTCCCTTGGTTTTGAGGTGTGTTAATGTCATGCCTGAAAATGCCCAAAGGAATCACTGCATTGTTCCAAGGACTCTACAGAAGCAGCAGGCTGAATTTACACAATGTACTGAAAAATACAGATAAGATCCCAAAGGGATTTTTCCAGACAACTCATAAAACTGGGTTGTTAGGCACCACTGGAAGCTGGTGGGAGTGAGGCCTGGAACTTATCTAGGTGCTTTTAATAAATCCTACTCTTTCCATATCAATATGATTAAATACATAATATGCTTTTTTTTTTTGTAAATCTGACCCAGAGTTTATACAGTGCCAAGAGCAGCAACTTGAGCACTAAAATACTCCAAGTTTCTGGGGAATAGCTTCTACTCTGGAGAATCTAAAACATGAGTGAGCAAAGCAGTGTGCTGTCAGAGTCTGAGATGAGAAATGAAGCTTCTTCCTCAGTGTCTCACAGCAGGCTTTTAGGCTTTTAGGTTGATGCTTAAGTTTAGAGCCTACATTTTGGAAGGTGCCTTTGAACTGATTTGCATTCACTGTGCTCACTGAAGTTTATTTCTTGCCAAGTGTCCTGACAAAACCCAACAGGCACTGGTGTATTTACAGCCACTCTCCCATGCAAGGGACAAGAAAGTGACTGAGGGCTCACCTGGAACCCCCACTTCCACCACTCCATCTTCTCACAGACCCAGAGAATAAATTTCCCCACTGCTGTTACCTCTTTCTCTTCTTGCTGGCTGCTGACGCTCGTCAGTCACCTCGTTCCCCCTCACTTTTTCCAGCAGGGTGTTGTCGTGTGGCCCTTTCCTCCCGTGTTACTGCTGCCTGTTGTTTCTGGAGAGCACAGTACTACTGCTTGGCATGGCTTCTGGTGAGTGACTCCGAGGTGGTGGCAGGCAAGAGTGAACCCTGCCCAGCACTTTCCCATGAAGGGCTGGCTTCCTCGTGGGGGAAAGTTGGCCAAGCCCAGTGAAGCATGTCTTCCAGTCGATCAGGAAGAAAAGAAAAAGTGATTCAGCTTATTTTTCTTTCATCCAGCTGTCTTACACCTAACATCCCCCAGTAAAAGGGGAGCTGTTGTGGTTTGGGTTGAAATACGTTCTTCACTTGCAGCAGGGATTTGTTTATTTTTTTCAGTGTTAATTGTTTATTTGTAATTCAGTTCTACACATGTAGCTGAATAAAAAGCCCTTTTCTTTTGAAGCATCCTGTTAAGGGCAAGAGGCACAGGGGAAGCTCAGTAACACCTGGTGGACTGCTGGAGTCTGAATAAAATACTCAATGATCATAAAACATTCAATGATCATAAAACATTCAATGATCATAAAACATCCAATGATAAAACCATAAGAGTTTGGAGCTAGGAGGAAATTAAATAGTTGATACCTTTGGATTTCCCACACTCACTCAGGAGGAGCTACACCTGAGCTTGGATGTTGGCCTGACCTCATAAACATTTTTTTACCATCTCCAGGTAGCTCCCACAACATTGTTAGGTAGCTCCTCTTAGTGTTTCACCTCTGGGATAGCCAGAAGCTGTTGATTAACTTGGCAAAATTAAGCATGGAGGAAACCTCAGTTGCTCTGGAATGCCTTCCTTTCATTTCAACAGCTTGGGATTTGAAGTGTGTGGTAGGACACAGGAAAAAATTTAGGGTGTTGATAGATTTTCTGAGATGTTTTCTGATTTTATTTGGGAACTTTAAACTGAGAACTTTAAGGGTGGGATGTGGAAAAAAAAATAGCCAGAAGCTGTTGATTAACTTGGCAAAATTAAGCATGGAGGAAACCTCAGTTGCCTTCCTTTCATTTCAACAGCTTGGGATTTGAAGTGTGTGGTAGGACACAGGAAAAAATTTAGGGTGTTGATAGATTTTCTGAGATGTTTTCTGATTTTATTTGGGAACTTCAAACTGAGAACTTTAATGGTGGGATGTGGAAAAAAAAAAAGAGAACTCTGTAAGCTGATAGGTTTCCCTAATTTTCCTTGTCTTAGCCTGCCTTATTATGATATAGGTAGGGTTTTTTTGGTCATATATTCTTGGGAGGGGCAGAGGGAGGAGAATAACCACCAGTTTTAGTGGGGATGATCTTGAAGCTTCTTTTTTAATACATTGGCCAGTCACCAGGATGTTGGTTCTATGCTGCATTGCTGGAGGGTGGCTGAGGATCAGGAGAGAAGTGGGTACATCACAGAAATATTTGGGCAGCAGCATGTGACAGAATCCTGTATGACAAGGTTATTTCTTATACATTTCAGATTCTAGATAGAGAGGAAGAACTCAGGCCCCAAATCCAGCCTTTCTTACCTGAGCTTAACATTTTCCACTGTCAGGTGAAAGCTGTTGCATCAAATTTGATCGAGCCCTGAGTGGCCAGGAGAGGAAATCCCAGGTTGTGTGACTCACCATTTTTTTTGTGCAAATATTAACTTTGGCTGATACACGTTTCTCTTTGTATCTCTTTTCCAGATCTGGGTGGAATTCTACATGTCTCAGAGCAAGCTGGCTTGGCAGCATTCGACTGTAGCCTTTGGTGATTTGAGCAGCTTCCATTTTTAACTCTTTTCTCTAGTTGCTGCCTCTGAAAGATAAAGAAAAGACAATTTTTTGTACCATTCTCCTTCCCCTGATGCAGTATTTTCTGCACCACTGAAAAACCTAGATTTAATGATGGCAAAGAGCAGAGTGCTGAGGGTTTACCTTGCTGTGCCAAGACCAGTGGGAAGCCCTTGAAGCTGGTGGTTGCTGCTTCCCAGGATCTACCTGTGCTTTTAGCCCCCACGTTCTCACTGGCTTCTCTTGGTACTGTGGGGCTTCTTGGATCAAGAAACATTGCTGGACACTGGAGTTAAATTTTTATTATGATGAATGTTCCTATCCTGGGTTGAAACACTCTTCAAAGTTGCTGTGACCAAACAGATTGATTTTTTCTTCTCAGTTAATGAGAGGTGATGACGACAGAGCAAATTAATTAACAGATGTCCAGTATGTTGCTTGTGTTTGTGTTCCTGATCACACCAACCAGATGGTCACCACCTACAACAGAGGAATGTAGGAATGCAGAGTTTGAGTCTAGAACCCCTGGTCTCTATGGGTGATATCCATCTTTGAGCAATATGAGTAAAAAAAACAGTGCAGAAGTTAATGAGCCATGATTATTAAGGATAACTAATGCATTTGGGCTTCCTGAAAACAGTCTGGGATTGGAATTGGTCCCTTTTTAATTTCGGTATCTTTTGCAGTCTGTGGGCATTAAAGTGCTGATGTAAGATGATAAAGGAAAGGGCTTAGCAGCCACTGGGCCACCATTCTGCTGGCATTCCACATGCCACTGGTGGACCTGCTTTATTCTGTGCTTCCAGACAGACAAGCAAAATTAACTTTTCCAGTTGAAACTCCAAGCAGTGTTTTAGGGAGGCTGGCTATAAATAGCTAAGTCTGGATTTGGACAGTACACCAGGGCTAACACCCATACTCTTGCAAAATGTGCCCTGGGATCTTAAATGACCACAAGTGGTCAGAAGCTTGGTTTTGGCATCCTATATTGACATATTTTCTTCATGACATCAGCAGCCATCTCCCCTGTGGTCCTGTCTTCCACTTTCAGTGGCAAGAGCAGCCCTGCAGGCTGACAGCTCTGACTTGGGGAAGCTCTAAACAGCCAGCATTTTCTTCACCTATTCTGTCATTCTTTTACAAAATGGATAAAATAAACTGCTCACCAGATAAGGAAAAATCTCTCCAAGCCAGTATGGACAGGAACTGGGAAGGGATCCATGAGCAGAATTAGCTGAGCAGTGCAGAATCTCCAGGGCATCATCCAGGAGCTCTGTCTTGTTTTGTGAGTTTGCTTAACGTTGTCAGGGTTGGATTTGTTTCATTTTGGGTCCTTATATCTTCATTTTTGACTTCTTGGCTGTTGCAACATTCACAGTGACCGAGTCCCTTTGCACTTCTCTTATCTCAGTTCCCTGTTTTCCACTATTAGGTGATGTCTGACACCTTCTTTGCTCCAATTTGGCAGCCTGGGCACACAGTGAGTCACTTACTCTGCCCCCACATCCTCCTGCCTCCCCTTTGCCCCACACTGAGGGTGTGACTGTTGGCAATGAACAGAATTTCAGGAGATGGGGGACATTAGTTCCTCACTGCAAATACTACAGACAGCAGGGAGAGGACAGGCTAATAAAAATGTCACTAGATTTTGAAATGAATTCTAAAATGGAGATCCTAAGCACTCAGAACCATGATGATGTACAAGAGGACAGCTTTCACTTATAACAGCTGAAAAATGTGATGATAAAACATGTAGGATATTTCCCCCAGATGCTTTATTGGTGTCTCTGACCAATCCCAGCCAGTTAGATCCTGGCCTGAGATGAGCTGAAACAACAGTGAGCTCACAAGACTATTGAAAACTTCATCAGGTTGTATTAATCCATTGAACTGAAGTGTACAGCTGCCTGTAAATGAGTGATTAAAATAAAACTCACATTGATTAAAGGTATCTTGTCTCTAATTCTTCAGGATGAAAGGAATTGTGATGATGTAGCTTTCTTGTTTTGTTTTGTAGATTTTCCTTGCAGGAAATATGCAAGAAGTGTTTTGTTCTGTCTTGGGTTTATAGCAAAAAAATGTCTGTGATGCATGTCACCCTCTCCAGAACCAGAGGATAACTCCAAATAATCTCTAAGCAAAAAGCTGTGACAAGAGAGAGGACACAATTCCTGTGATTTCATCCTTATTTATCAGCTCAGATGTGATTCCTGATTGTTTTCTCAGCCCCAGGCCCTGGCCACGGTGCCCCACTCAACTTCCTCTTCAAGCTCTGGTCTCCAGCATGACAAAAAATAAGCCAAATGATCTGCACTGAGCAACTGCTTGGTCCTAGGTGCCAGATTCATGCCTTGTATTGCTTAACAGTAGCCTTGCTGTCCCACGAGCTGATCCCATGCACAGCCTTGGTGTTGTAATTGCATTCCAGTGGGTCTCTCTAATTCCCCCTGAGCAGAGAGAACAATCCAGTGAAGTCAGTGGCTGCTTCCTTTGCCTTTGTGACTACTGGCTAATGACCAGTGTTTACCAAATTCCAGTGAGTCATTTGCAAGTGTGATACTTGGCTAAAAAAATTGTTTCCAGGAACCCTATCATCGTTAGTCATTAATTCTGCTGCTAGATATGATTAGCCAGGGTTTGAATTGAGATGGTAATAAGGTGGGTACCTCAGGGTGGGCTACAATAGCATGTGGGAGATAGAAGATCTAGGTTGCCCCCTTCACATCCCTGCCAAAGTGATCCAAGCCATTCAACAAGAGCAGAATTTGGCATGTTTCCCTGCCCCAAGGAGTTTGCAATTTGAAGAAGTTTGCTGCTTTATTCCTCCTGCTTGAATAGCTGTTCCCATGTCAGTCAGGGGGATGAATTCCCATCTTACTTTCATTGAAATGGAAATGAAGATTGTCAGGACTTTACCTAACCTGCATGAGGAAAGTTTCATTTCACAGGACGTGCCAGCTCACTGAGATGTGCTCAAGGCTCAGTCCTTCCATCTTTCACCCTAGAAGAATGCTGAAATTATAGTTTTTGGGAGGGTTGAGTGGGGAAAAGTGGACAATCATCATAGAACTGTAGAATCCTTTAGGATGGAAGAGACTTTTAAGATTTATCCTTGGTTTATTGCAGGGAAAGACAGTGGGAATGAGTTGATGGCTGGCTTGCTGCTTCACTGGGGAGCAGTGTCCCTCTTAACCCTTGCAACTGAGCTGTTAGGCCAGAAGTAAAACTTGTTAATGCATTAAAGTGCATGTGGCCTCAGTATATTTTCCCCTACAACTTCAATTTTATTTACTAAACAAAAAAATATTGCTACCTCTATTCACAATTTCAGCCTTTAACTTCAATATCGTGGGTGTTAAAAACATCTTCCGGAGCAAGAGAAAGAGCAGCGAGTGGTGGAAGTCTTTGTTCCCATAAATTTAGTTCCTCTAAAGTCTGGACACCCTGGGTGGATACCTTGGCTCCAAAATTACCTCCTGGCTCCTCCTTTTCTCTGGGTTTTTCATTGGAGCCAGGAGAAGGATCCCAGCATTTGCCAGGTGAATGCAAGCTGTACCCTGGCAGGAGGCCTGCAGACCCATTACTGTTTTGTAGATTAAAATAAGGACAGCAAAAAAGGGTGGAGGGGAACTCAGGAGAGGGAGAGAGAAGAGAGGAAGAGAGCAAAACACTTTGTTCTAGTTCAGGTGAAGAAGTTAATCTCAGTGTCTATACAGACAGTCTGCCACGTACAGGGTGGAGGAGGGAACAAGTTCTTTTTATATATGTGTTATATTCTCTAATTATCCCCGTTGCCAGCCTCTAGGAACAATTGAGAACTGCTGCCAGAGCCTCTGCCTGCTCAGACATCCTTCTCCTGAGGAAACTCTGGGAACAGCTTGGCTGCCACAGGATCAGGCAGCTCCTTCCAGCTCAGGCTCATCGGAGCAGCTCTTGGTACCCACAGAGCTGGTGGTTAGAGGGGAGGGGAGAGGCTGGGGCAGCATCTGTGGGTCCTGTTCACAACGTTCTGACTGAACCAACACAGCTTTGGCCCCGACAGGATCTCTGGCTCAGTGTCCTTAGCCTTAAAATGGGGATGATAGGGATAAGATGATTCACTCAGTGATGAGGAGCTGATGGATGGGGTGATTTCAGGCCCTGGGTTACAAAGCAGGGACAGACAGATGCTGTTGCCCTGTTTTTTACCCTGTGTTTGAATGAAACACTTTTATTTTTTCTGGAGTTTTAAATCTAGTGGACTTAATGAAGGCCAAATTTCCTCTTATGTTAGGCAGTGAATTTCTGTGACTAAATCTCTTGATGCTCAGGTTCAGCCTGATGGTGAAGGCTGCTTGTTCCCTCTAATGGCAAAAGCAGTCTTACAAGTCTACCTGCAGGACTGTAACTGCTCATTTAACATCACCACACGCACTGGAGGGGTCTGCTGGGCAGTTTTCCATCAGAATCATTTTCTGATAGAAAATGGCTCTTTGCAAAATCAAGGTTTCTCCTGGAGAATACCACAGTTTGGCCAAAAAACTTACTTCACCAGTGGGGAAATCAAAAGTGATGGCTTCCTGGCTGCCTACCTGGAAGCCTCATATTTTGGTTTTTTTCTCTCTATTGAAGACCAAAAAAAAATGAAATAAAATATATCTTAAAAATTTGAAACAAATAAAGACTTAACAGGGCTTGGAGGTTCCTCCACACAAATTAATTTAGGTTAGATTTGTTGTTGCCATTTTACTGTTTATTTTTTTGTCCCAGTCAGAGTAATTTCCATCATTATTTTATAATGAATAGGCTTTTATTATTTTCTGGAAAGGGAATTCCATTTTCAGCCAGCTTTTGTACTAAGGAATTGAAACTAACAGGGAAGACAAGGTAAGAAACAGAGGGAGTGGGGCTGGAGTTAGAAGATATGGCATGAGAAAAATCAGTTTACCTATATGCCAAAAATCATCTTTTGCTTAAGACAGAAACATTCTCCTAGGAACCTGAATTGGTTTCTAATTGATGACAAGCAAAGGCAACTCAAATGTCTCAAAATTATTTTTTTTTACTTCCTAGTATTGAAGAGATCCCAGTTTCAAACTAAACATATTTAAGCTGCTGTGTTTCCCATTCTCGTGCTGATCAGTTACCTTGAATTCTCTTCTGGCATGGATGGTGGAGTTCAAAACTCAGAAGCTCAGAAGAATTGAGCTCAGAAGAATTCAGATGCCCAATAACTATTGGGAAATGCTGAACTAGGGAACAGCTACAGCTCCTGAAGTGACTCAGACACCCAAAGCCCATGGGAGGGGGCCATGCAGATTATCCTTCTTTTGGTCCCATCATTATTTCAATTATATGATCTAAAATACAACAAATTTTACTTTGTTCTCCAATATATTCTATAAGTTTATGAATGTCAATATCCACCCATGGGAGGGGGCCATGCAGATTATCCTTCTTTTGGTCCCATCATTATTTCAATTATATGATCTCCTAAAATACAACAAATTTCACTTTGTTCTCCAATATATTCTACAAATTTATCAATGGCAATATCCAGTGTTTTAGGAGAATTATGCCATCATGAAATCCATCCAAAGGTTCCTCATAGATTTATCTATATTCAGGTATTTCTCTCAGGCCTGCCTAGTATTTATCTGACATTGTTTATGGTAAACTCCTTGGAGACAAGGAGCAAACTCCTCTGAGACCTTGTGGTGGGATCAATTTGTAGAGCTGTTTCCATGTTTTCTGATGCAATCGAGGGTAACAATGTTGTATCCCAGTAAACATGGAATTGGAGCAAGGAAAACATTTCTCAATCCACTTCCTAAAAATACTGCTCTGCTTGGGGAGGGGCTCCAGTTTTATTCCAGGAGCTCATTCAAGCCCTCATTGCTTTCCACAATGTCTCAGATTTTACTTAGTCTTATATTTCATGTGCTTATAGATGGGGAAACCGAGTGCTGCATGGGCCAGATGCCCACGAGCGTGACATGCAATAACCATTATGCATTCAAATGTACATATTCAGGGGTGGAGAGTTGCCAGGCATGGCTGGAAGCAAATTCAATCTTTGGCAAAGTGGGCAGATCATCAAGGGAGATCCCGGGAGGGGCTATCTGGCATTGCCTTTTCTGACTTGGTGTTTGAATATTCTCATGCTTTGTTCTGTAAGAGGGGGGGGAAAAAATTAAAAAGAAAAATTAAAAAAAGAAGTGTTGTCTTTATTGTGTATGTGTTTGGCACTCTGTGATTTGTTTTGTCTGGGGTTTTGCTTTGTTTTGATTATCTTCCTTCCACTCCTTGCCTGGTGATTAGTGTTGAGCTTTCAGATGGAACCTAATGAAAATATAAATTCTTATTGATTGCCTGGAGAGGAGGGAGAGAGTCCAACAGGTACTGAATTTCCTGCAGTCCACCTGAGGAGCAGAGGTTAGATGAGGGTTGTAAAACTCATTCGTGCTGTTCCTATCCTTGTGTCCATCATCTCAGAAGACCATATTTAAAGACTCTTCCTGTATAAAACCCTATTTTTCAAAATGTTGTTCTGGTGACATTCAGAGAGGGAGACAGGCACATCTATTCCCCATTGCTTATGCTCTTAGCACACCAGCACAGTGCACTGGGGGTTAGCCCTTTGCACAGGGGCCTGGCCCTCTTCTGGCCAAAAATACCTGCTGGAGGTGAGCCTCTGGAAGAAATGTGTGTGCCCAGGAGGCAGACAAGGCCTGGAGCAGTTGTGAGTGTGTGCATTTGTGCGTGCCTTTTATACCACAGCTTCCAGAAGGCAGGTCCTGAATCTTTGGTGTGCTTTTATCTTCCCTCTCCTAGAAAAGGTAGTGTTAAAATGCTCTAAAATGAGTGTTTATAATCATTGGTGCTGTGTTCCTTCTCTACTGAATTTTGTCCAGTGTGGCTTCAAGGGCTATGTTGTTCCAGAAACTGTTGCAGTGGGACATGGTGAAGAGTTGTCCATGCTAAAATTGGGTCAGTTAGATGTACAGCAGCAAGGGGGGTATGAGTGGGAGGTGTATGGAGCTGTGTGTCCAGTGGAGCTGTACCTCAGCTTGCCCTTCAGCAGACACCTTGCCATGTAAAAGTCAATCCAAGCTCCACAGGTAGGACCTCCCACGCTGTGGTCTCTGCCCACAGCACAGTGCTCTTGGCCTCAAATCTGTTTTCTGATCTCACTGCTTTCATTTCCCTTTTCAGGTCACCTCAAATAGAGCATCACCCAATGGCAAAGATGAGAGCCCAGGTCCTGCATCCTGTGGCTGGGCATTCTCAGCCCTCTCCAGAGGAGACGACTGGGACAGTGACATCACAGACTGATGCAGCTGAGCCAGCTTTACCCAGGGTAATTATGTCAAGTGGCTTTCACATCTGAGTGGTTTTTCTCTACACAGATTATTACATTATGAAGAAAGCACACCAGCTATTTTCCTCCCCACATGTCTCTAGCCCAGCCCAAAAATAGCCCTCGGTATTTGAAGACATGCCTTAATCTTTTGACAGGGAAATGGATGAGGTCACAAGACTGGGAAGGGACTTGTTTGTGGCAGGAGGATGGTGAACTTGACACGTCCAATAGAGCTGAGTGCTGCTGTGGGTGAAGCAAGGTATGGAAATGGGGCCCAGCATGCCCTTTGCTTTTCTGTGGGTTTTGTGTACATCTCTGGTGCCTGTGAAATGCTGTGGGCTTAAAACCCTTTTGATACAGAGAGGGCAGGATGTGATGGGATCAGCTGTTCTATTTTCAGTACAATAAGCTGCAAAGAGCCTGTAAAGAAAAAGACAAAATAGTATATTCAAGCACAAAAGCCATTGTAGATACATCCAGGGTACAGCTCTGCCCTGTTCCTTGGGACAGCTCACTGTCTGCATTAAGAAATTTGGGATTTCTCCTTCCACGTGGTGAACCTGCTTAGGCTCAAGTTCATTGTCTCTGGTTTTGGAAAATGTGTTTTCTTTGTTGATGCTTGACAGTCTGTCAGATCTTGGCCCTCCCTTGTTACAGGAGAAATGTTAAGGGTGTATAACCAGGGTAGAAAGCTTATAAGCACAGCCAAGTTAAATGTTAAGAAGTCCAGCTTCATGAAACAGGCTACATGCAGGCTGTAGGCTCTCATAAATGTTAATTTAAAAAGTTTGAATTATCCTTCTGCCACCCCAACAGTGATTGGGTGGGAGAAGTATCCTCTGACTTCTCATTTCCTCCTGTACCAACAGACCCAGGCTATCAGTCAGGCATGAAACACTTCTCTACAAATTTGCAGCCCAAGAGGAGCAGTTCTATTAGAGGTCTGTTATTTGAATAATTGGGTGCTAAGAAAAATAAAGCTAACAAATTGCTGATAATTGCAAAATGTCAACTATATTGGGCTGGGTCAGAGGTGAGATAGAAGGGTGAAGTTTCCAGGTGTGTTGAGGTCAAAAGCAGCTTGTTAAGGGGAAGCTTGTTAGGGGTAATAGGTATCAGAAGAAACTCAACTGAATAGTGTTAAAGCCAGCCAAACTGTAAGGAACATGTTGGTGCAACACTCCAGGAGAGAAGGATCACTAACAACATGAGTAATTGGTGAGTTCTTCATGTATTACTTGTGGGGGGGGCTGAAAATGGGCACCAATGAGAACTGTGAACACTCTTTTTGTGTAGCAAGTGGTACAAGACAACTGCACAGAGGGGTATTACCCAGACAGTGTTATAAAAAAGAATGGAGATCCCAAAATCGTTTCAGTAGATGAAGAAATGGGAAGTTGTTTCCAGAAAAATCCACATGGCACTTGAGATAGCTGGGGAGAGAAATCTCAGTTGGCTGTGGTAAGACTTGGGAAGCTGAGAGTCAAAAGGGAATGAATTTGTGTTGATGCTATGGAGTGATCCAAAGCCCACTGTATTTAGCTGCCTTCTTCCTCTCAAAGTTGCAAAGTTCTCTGGTATTTTCAGGAAAATGACAAATTATGGACAGCTTGAGGAAATGCAGTTCTTTTTAAAATGGCCTTGGTTTTAACTGGCCTACTGTACTGCTTCAAAATCCTCTCAAGAACTTCCTTAGGTAAGTGAAAAACAGCCTCACAAATTGCCAGGGTGGTTTAAATCAACTTCAGTGCAATAAAAGGTATATGTGCTCCCTTAGTCAGGGGAGTTTGGAAAAAGAGCTATCAATAACAGCATGTCACATAAACACTGAGGGCAAAGAGAGGACTTTGCTGGGACATGACTTTTTTCATGCTCTCAGGGATTCGCTTTCTCTTCTGTCTTCAGTTGCTTTTATATCTTTAACCATGCAGCAGCCAAGGCAGGAGAGGAACTCTCTGACAAAGGTTTCATTGACAAAAGTGTATGAGTTTTGCTAGAAAGCACTTCCTTCTCTGCTGAAGGCTTTGAAGTGTCCTCTTTGTTCTTTCAGACTTGTTATTTTTTTCCCTCTTTAAAAATGATAGACAACACACTTGAAAGCCATCATCTTTTAGTGCAGGCAGAATAACAGGAGCAGCAACAGAAACCCTTCACTTGAGAAGGTATCCTCATGCTAAAAACATGTATTTGAAATATCATTTCTAATCCTCGTTAAGAAAACAGTGCCTCCAACAATTTAAAACTGCTTGTTGAATTTTAAACCCGTGTATAATTGGCCCTTCAAGGTGTTGTCTTCCTGCATTGACAGCATGCTGACTCTGAGCTTTGGACTTCTTTCATGTGGCTTGGTTTTGCTTTCTGCAAAATGGATTAATGGGAATGAACTCCTTTGTACAGGACATTGAGTGAGCATCACAGAGTGCCAGTGTAAGGCAAGGGATTGTTCATGTAGTCTGCTTCCTAATATTTGAACAGTGTGGTCCCTTTTTGTTCTCTAAAACCTGAAATCCTGAGCTATTTCTTTTTCACTCGTTGTAACAAGGTGACCTCTTTCACATCTGTACCAATCTACCTCCTAGATCCTGTGTCCTGACACATAAAACTGAGATCCTCTCTTTGCAAATGTGCAGCACTCTCACTGCAGTTCCATAGGTGTTTCAATTAAGCCAGTGCTGTTAATCCCCTTTTGTGAAGATGTGTCTCCAGTGCTGAGTAAAGGGAAATTTCACTGTGGGTTTTATTGGTAGTAGGGTCAGATCTCTTTCAGACACTGCAGGATCAGGTCCTACAACTATTCCTGAAGATTACAGGTGAGGAGAAAGACACAGGAAAATTCTGCCAGCAGGGAAGTTACTGTTCCTGATAATTTCAGTTCAGTCCCACAGAGATCAGCAAACCACCAGAGACAACTTCCTGTGATTTGGCACTATAATCCTGGAGAGAAACGTGACTGTTTTTTCCCTCTTGATTAACACACTTCCCTAACAAAAGTTTTCATGTCCCTGATCTCCAAATTAGTATTATCCAGCAAAGAGAGCTTCCTTGGCATGGCTTGGGCAATGAAAACCTTTTGGCACGTAAAGATGGATGATTACAACAGTTCAATTCCTTTTGGTGCTCCCAGGCTTAGCATCCAGATGAAGAGCTATTTGATACACTCAGCAGTGCCTGTGTCTAAAGCACAGCAGAACTCCATGCAAAGGGGGATAATGGGGCTTTTTATTCTCTCCCTCTACAAATCAGTAGCTCTTCTGCCTGTAATTCTGCTTGGCTGCGTGTTTAGCTCTTTGCTCTGGTTTGGCAGCCAAGGGAAGACTGGAGGGAAGTTTAGAGCTGAGCAGCAGCAAGATAGACTGCTGCTGAGCTTCCTCAGACCTGTGTGTTTAGAAAAGAAGAGTCAAGAGGAGAGCCATGAGTGTGTTAGTCCATAGATGGTGCTTTCTTTAGATCAAAAGTATTCCACACTGGCAAAACCCACAGTTTGCAGGGCTTATGCTACCCACACATCTGCTGCTTCAGCTTTGCCTCCATCAGGCTTTTCTTTGGCAAACACAGAGCAGAAGCAGGCTGAGTTCTGGGTGCTGCTCCCCCAGCTGTTTTTCCCAGGATCCCTGGTGGGATCACACGCTGCACGTCTGTAGCAGCACGTTAAAGAGCTCAGTGCCAGCCTCCTGCCAAGGGAGGAGCAGCCTCACTGGGGTGAGGTGAAGTGCACTGGGCATCCCCAGGAACCTGCTGCCTGCCGTGGCCTGAAGGTTCTTTTTTTTTTTCCCTTGCCTGTGCTCCACAGCAGCCCGGTGTCAGCCAGCACTGCTGTGCAAGCCCAGGGCTGTTCCTGAGCTGCTAAACCCTTTAAAGTGACCAGGTAGCTTAATTCAGGGAAATTGTGATAATAACACTATAAACCACCCTTGTGGAAATACCTGCAAACCCAGACAGGTGAATTCTGCCTCTTCAGCCATCCATCTGCACAGACACTTCTCACTCCCATCTCCCTGAGCTTAACAGCTGAGCTGGAGAAAAGTTTATAAACTGGGAGTTTTCAACAAAAACGTTTGCCCAGAGTTTCCCAAATATTTTATTAAATTGTTTTAAAAGGAGTACTGTTGGTGGTGGCTGTTGGGGAGTCCATTTCATTTCTGCTGAGCTGAATTTGCTTTAGCTTTCATAACTGGGATAGCTTAGAGGTCAGTCTTGACAATCTGTAAGCAATCAGTTATTGGGATTTACAAAATAAAAAGATAATTTGTTGCCCCTTGTCCCTCCTGCTGCTCCTCCCACTCTTGCAGGATTGCAGCAGCAGCATCGTAGAGGAAATAAGCCCCAATAAACCAACCTAAACACTGGGGTTTTTTTTCCCCAATCTCCATTCTTAGCATAAGCACTGCTCAGCTGGAAGCCCAATAAAACCTTTGAACCAGTAATTTGCGCCCATTCTTTTAAAGCTTTTTCCCATTTTAAATATTAGTATAAAAAGGGGATTTGAGGAATCGCTATCGCCAAGGCAAACATTTGACACACTGTTATATTAGACTTATAGAATATAAAGCTTAGTTTCATGAACCCAAGCTGCTGCTGCTGTTCTGCAAACCACTGCATAGGTCTGCAAGGAGGGAAGTGCTGGAAAACCCTCTGCTTCTCTGTTGGTTTATGTCTGCACATACACATTGCTTTTAAATAGTAGGAGGATTGCAGCAGCATGTTGGTATGGTAACAAACTGTAAAAAGAAAATCCTCCTCTTTAAGGCTCTGAAGAATACTGACTAATTTCTATCTTTCATCATGAAAACAGTCACACTGACACAGTTTTTCTTTGCTGTGCCACAGACATTTCTATTTGGATGTTGTCATGGAAATTAACTGGGCTGAAATGTTCCTTTGGGTTCTGTTTCTGGAAGGGTGATACCAGATTTCAGACCCAGAGCTTCTAAGTGTGTGTTTAACTTTATAGACCAGAGCATATAAAGCTAAATCCCCATGTGTTTCTAGTACTCAGCTCCTGGTTCTTGGAAGCAGAGAGATGGATGTAAAAATTCTCGTGGTAATAAACAAGTAGTTTTGTGTGTGGAGGGTTTAATGACAGCTACTTTTCAACATCTCTCCCTCTCTTTTCCTCCCTTTAATGTGTTTTCTGCTGCCTTGGGGGTGGAGGAGGCTCTTCTTAGCTTTTGGGCTCTGTCTCCCATATCCAATTCCCATTAAATCTCTTAGAAACTTATATTCAAGGTCTTCACTCCTTTGATAGGTTTGCTTGAAATTAGTCAGTGATTAAAAACTTTGGGGATAGAAGGGAATAAAGGAGAAATCCATACAACACTAGCACCTAAGTCTTGTTTCTTTGGGCATCCAGCTAAAACATTTAACATGCTTAAGGTGAAGAGCAACAAGCTGGTCTGACCCTCTGGGTTTGTCATCTACACTTGCAAATCCAACCCTGTAGCTTTATGTTTCTGCTGGAAAGAAAAACAAACTGAAAACAATAGGAGAAACCACAGAGCCTTGCCTGGAGTTCAAGGCTTTGTGCAGAGACAGGGCTGGGTCTGCTGTGAGGAATTAAGTAATTTCTCATGAATTAGTTACAAGAGGGACAGCCCCAGGACTGGGACTAGTGTTATGGGGGAGCTGGGGGCAGTCTGCTTGCTTTGCTTGGGAGCAAAGAGGTGCACTTGGTTTAGTGCCTTCCTCATGTCTCTGCTGACCTCTCTGCAGTGTGTTCAGTCATCCTAGCACAAGATATGTCTGACAGCAAAAGACAGGGATTTAAACCCTTAATTGCATTCACTTAGGAGTTTCCAGGCTCCTTAGACTCTGCTTTTACCTGAAATAGTCCTTGTAATGCAGTGGAGAGTGAAGATGGGGAAGATATGTTTGTTTCTGAAGACAGTATTTGGAGGAAAAAAAAGACTAAGGTAGCCAAGAGCAACCAAGAGCAGGAAATATTGTTTTATAGAGGAATGTCTTTGGTTTTCTGACTCTTCAGAGCAAGGGAGAAGTTTTAAGGTAAAAACCTGAGTGCAATGAGTGATAGTAAAAACTACTGCTTGCCTACTGCACATGGATCATGCCAAATTCTCCTCCACAGCACATCAGCAGAGGCACAAATTCTCCTGGGACTTAAAAAGACTGTTGATCTGCTTCCCCATCCTGCCTGTGCTAGGTCTGTCCATGATGTAGCTCAGTGTCCATCTCCTTAGCAGGACACTGCTGCTGCAGGCATGGAAGGACCAAACGAAACCTAGATTCACAAGTCTGTCACTGTTTTTCTTTTGCTCATGGCATAAATCAAAAGCAAGAAAAAATCTGTTAGCACAGAGCTCAGGTTTGTTTGTTTTTTTGCCAGCTGCAACATGCTACCCTCTTAGGGGATCACGTAAAACCAGTCATGGTTTAGGTTGGAGTGACATGTCAAACCCAAACTGGAGGCCTGGCCCCTCTCAATGAATTACAACCTTGTCAGGAACCTATTATATATATATACATATCTACATACATAGAGGTATTTTTTTTAAATTAAGGTAGGGTTTTTATCAAATCAAATACCTGCACACTAAATTATATTTCTGGTGCCAGCCTGACTCTCCCTCTCTCTCCCCTGCTCTCCTTTCCTCAGCAGCACGATACAGGGGGTTTTGTTCAGAGGAGAGAGTGCAGGGCCAGGTCTCATGCTGCTGAGGAAACGCTGCTTGACCTTCCCACATGTTTTGTTTTGGAATATTTACCACAACACGTCCCAGCGCTGTTGCCTTAATGGTAAAAATATTCCCAGTCAAAGAGGGGAGGCCTGGGGTGGTGGGTGAAAGGAAGGAAGGTGAATCAGTAATAGAGCACAGCCATCAAAGATGTTTACTCATCTGTTTTCTGAAACGAGTTTGTTTTGTTTATTAATAGGGCTTGAAATGCCAAGGGGGAAGTTTTAAGGTGAACTAAAAATGCAATATGTTCCCTCTGGCGTGGAGTCTCCTTTTTGTACTGCCTAAAATTAGTTGGGTATTGGCTTTTCCCTTTCTGTCCACCTCCTCCCTCTGAGGGATAGATGCTATTGTTGTTTTAGAGGAGGCCAGAAAGCTCAGCAAATAAAAGTAGTAAAAGGTCTGTTTAATCTGTGGCCCAGCAGTTCCTGCAGTCAGATGCATAAGCTACTTCCAGATACTACACTCAATAATGAAAAAAAAAAATTTAAAAAAAAATTAAGAAGCTTTCAATTCATCATCTTTTTCCATGGAGGAAAATGGGAATAATCATTAGGAACATTAGCTTTTGTGCACAACTCTGCACACAGCCAGGAGATGATTCTGCTGTAATTATGACCTTCCAGGGGAAGAAGTTACAACATTAGGCAAATTAAATTGATATACAGCTTCCCCATGCCTATACTCTGATCATACAGTGTGTCCTCACGAGGGGAAAAATCTGTACCTGGTTAACAATACATCCAGCTAAACATTGGCATCAAATCCTTCCTTTGTGTGCTTCCAGGGGGCATTATGGTTTGGTTTTTATAGCCCTGAATTCAGAGCGCACTTTGGGGGGGGTGGGTGGGTAGGAAAGTTTTCCTCAAGGGGACCTCCACAAACCGTGACCATTTCTGTTCAGAGAACATAATGAAAAACTCTTCCTAATCCTATATCCTGCATGTCTGGGCATTCAGCTTGTGTGCAAGCTGAAAGAGGCTCGTGCTTGCAGGATCCACTGCAAATCTAACAGAGGATGCTAGAACAGACTAGTGCCTGAGCAACCCAGTGCTGCTCAACTCCAGCCCACGAGCCCCACACTCCAGCAACTGTTTGTTGTGCAAGGTGAGAGGCTGAAGGAATGCTTTGGAGAAAAGGCCACGTTGCATAGACTGTTTGTGGAAGTGCCTTTGCTGCTGGAGATGTGGAGGTGAAGTGCAGAGGACCTCAGAGCAGAGCTGAGAGACAGATCTGCCATTCCCTCGTTTCCTTCTAGCTCAGGAAGGGACATTTGGGTTTGAGTTGTTGAAAAGCTGCCAAGGAAATACCTCAATTGCATGGTATTTTAGATTGGTAATGGTGAAATAAGCTGAAGTTAAGATAAAGTAGAGCTATGAGATAAGAGGAGAGAGATCCTAACAGAAAAGACTGGATGAAGATGCTCTGTACCTAGCTGGAGGGGGGAATGCAGTTCAAACAGGAGAAGCTACAGTGTGATGGAGCTGTCAGAGGCAGAGAGGTCCATTTCTGATGGTTTGGACACTCACTCAGCAGTGAACCTCAGTCTCTTGCTCCAGCCATGTAGGATGACCAACCCTGCTCTTCCTGAGCATTGGTTTGGGGACCCTGAAACCACAAATCATTAAGTTCAGTGACTGTAGTTCAGACTTCAGTCATCTGAATGGGAGCTGGTGAGGTCAGAGTCAAGCACCAATTCAGACTGAGATTTAATATGTCCAGGAATTTTAGAGCAACTACATCTAGCAGATTACAATGTTTCTGTAGGTCTTGTCTGATTACTAGTTCATCAAGAAAACAGAAATGTTTCTTAATATTCAAGGTCCTCCACAGTTTCCCCAGTAAGTCCTGCAGGACAGGGAACCTCCCAGCCTCACTGCCTGCTGAGGACAGATGAAATAGGTCCTGCCTAACCCCTCTGCTGCCTTGTTGTGCTCCATACTCTGAAGGGGGCAGAAATCCATCCCTCCAGGGAACAGCTGAGAGAAAATATTAGATGTGTGTAGGCATTTAATTGCATTATAGCCCTTATTAAATGAAAGTCCAGGAGAACATAAAGGTGCCCTACTTCTATTTTTTGATGCGGGTATTATGTAAATTTACGTGCCTGATTATGCCAATCTGGTGAACCCCCTCAGGTGTCTGAAGGGTTTCCAAGCTGGCCCCCTTACTCAGTGTGGAATACTTTGTCCTTTTGTTCTGGTTTTGAAGTGGAGCCTGCTAAAACCCCCAGTGTGGGTCTGTGTATGCAAATCTCTGTGTGCTCCCTTGCTTTCCTGCAAGCCATGGGCTGAATCTGGCACTGGGTTTTCTGACTGGTTGAGGAAAAGCGTGTTTCTGAGGTGAAAAATTTGCCTTTTAAATTTCTGTGTAGCTTATACCAAGATTATAACTCCTATCCAAGGTTGAATAGCAAATGACCCTGTTACTCATTTCCACAAATATCCTGAAAGGCGAAGAGTGAGGCAAGGGAAAGTACTGGCCTCAATCCAATGCTGTTAGAACCCCAAAATCAATGGCATTTGTAAGAAGGTTGGATTTGGCCTCCTCCATCTTTCATTGAAAGCTAGAAGATTAACAGAGTATAAATATTGCATGATGCCCCAGAGCTGCACCAGCAAATCTGCTCCAAGATGCATCTTCCCATATTGAACAAGGGAAATATTGTAAAATGAATTCTCCCTAACAAAGCCCCTGGTCTGCTGGAAAAACTGTTAGTGACTGTTCTTGATGTTGTGTGTTACAAGGTACTTGTGAAGACTAAAACTTGGACCCAGACATGAAAAAGAAGCTCCTCTTTGGCAACAGCAGAACAATCCACAGTGGCTATTGACATGATACATCATTAGTAAAAGTTTTCATCAAACTTACTCCTTCTGGTTCCATGCTGACAGATCCATATATTATCCCAAGAATTTGCCAGAACAAAGAAAGAGAAGGAAACATGAAACTTATTGTAAGGGAGATAAACTCCCTGGAAAATGTACTGAAGGTTTTTTTCAAGGATCTTGCAGTCGAACAAGATTTACTTGGACATCTCCTGTGTATTATGGTTTATTTCCACTCTCTTCAGTGTGGTGGACAGTGTTGTGGAAACAAGGCAGAAGTGAAAGAATAATC
>NW_008586374.1:2444-4738 GCF_000691845.1 Merops nubicus | reverse complement strand
GACAGCATGAATGTGACGTGTCTGTGCCAGGTCAGATGCTCTTGTTGAAATGCTAAGCAGTGTGCTCTGTCCTTGCAAAACCCCATCCCACCATCAGTGCTCTTCCATGCCTGGAGCATTGACCAGTGACATTCTAAATCTTTGCCCACTTGATGCCAATTGTTAGCTCACACACGAATCCCAAGGAGATAAACAAATGCTTGGTCTCTATTCTGCTGTTTCAACTCCCATTTGGGAATCATTCCTCTCTGGGATTAAAATTCTGAGATAAAGCATCTGGGTTTCAGCTGTGTCCCTAGGGAGGCAAGGTTACAATCCTGTAGAATGCATCTTGTGTATAATGCATGGCTGTTATTTCTACATTAGCACTGCCCGTGCTGGGGTTGGCTGTTGGCGTGTCATTCTCCTGACACGTCATTAATAAACAGGTAATTTCATACCTGATTTCCACAGAGTGTCATGCTGAAAACCACCTGGGTTTCAGTTTTCATCGACATTTACAATAAAAAAAAAAAAAGAAGGGAGGCTTAAACTGAAAAGTGGAGGTTATATTTGGACTGGGACGAGGCTAATTGAATAATGGGTCAATCAGGTTCTTCACTGGAAGAAGAAAAAGTGTAACTGGGACCTAGGAGGCTCTGAATGCCTGGTGGCTGGAAGGAGATTTTCCAGCATTAGCTTCATAGTTAGGAACCTCTTGCTAAGCAGGGATCTTACCCAAATCTTTGTTGCTTCAATAGTATATGCATCAATCCTTTATTATGTCTTATCCCATGGATATGGAGAGCGATTTATTCCCTTTTGTAGCAACATTTCATGCATTTGAAGACCTGATGTGTGTTCCATCTGTTTTCTCTTACTTTGGCTGAGTAACTCCAGTTCCTTCCAGTTTCCTGTGTATCAGTTCACACACAAAAAGCCCTGACCTGTACTCACTAATCCAAATTAATTTGGTAATTGATCCTTTTCCAGAAGCTGTTACAGGAGTGTGCATTTGCCAGCAGGTGTCACCATAAGAGAACAATAATGTCAAGCTCTGCAACTCAACTGTGTCCTGCAGGAAATGCAAGGTCTGACTCTGCAGTTACTGCTGGTTTGAGGACTATTGAAAATCATCCACTCCATAAGGATCTGCCACTTTTTTAGAAAGTAAATACATCCTGAAAGCAAGAGACCCCCCCAACCAAAGGAAAACACACCAAGCTTGGAAAAGGAGCTTGGCCCAGTGGTCAGGGGTTGCTGGCTGGTGGCAGCAGGGAACTGAGTTAGGATTTGGGATGGCAGACACCCCTGGGTCTAGGTGTCCCATAAATGTCAACTTCTTGAGCATCCAGCGTGCTGGGAGCATGTGCAGGTTCCCTCCACAGCCCATCTGGGAAGCACTCAGCTCCAGCTCTGGCTGTCATTTATTCCATGACAGGAGTATCTCATTGTTTCCTTTCTCCTCTCCTCTTCTTCCTTGGCTTGCTGAAGGATTTCTGATCCAAACCTCTCCCTGCCCTCAATTTGCACAACCCAGTGTGGACGAGCGTCCGCTCAAATGCCATCTTCTGACTGTCAGAAGACAAGCAGCTTCAACAAAAAAACAGTTTTCTCCCAAATTTTCATCATCGTTTTCTGTTCTGAGGGCACAATTGTACCTCTGCAGAGGGTTTTAAGGGTGGTTCTGGCCGAGCTGGTTGTTTTTGTGCAAGCATAGGTGAGCGTGGTACAACCTGCATCACAGGAGTTGGGACAGGCTATTGAAAGGGTTTGGGAACATGATTTCTGATTTTCTTTTCTTGATTAAACCAACGGCCACATAAATATTGGAAAACAAACCTGCTGCAAAATGAAGGATTAGTATTTAGCTCTTTATCTAAATACCCTCCTTTCCCCCCACGCCCCCTCCCCAAAATAAAATACCGTTGTTTGAAATTTCCAGGGAAGATTAAGGCCTAAAGCATTGGGTGAGATGTAAATTTCTTAAAATATTTATCCATCCATAAGTGGCTACATATTTGACATTATTATAGGGTTTCTCAGTGTTCCATTTTATTAAAAAATATTTATTTGGTTTCTAAGATTACTGCTTCTCTGACCACAGAAAATTCAATTACTGAAAACTGCAGCTATCAAATTGGTTGAAAATAAATAGCCTTTTATCCAAACCTGGCATGGGCTGGTTTACTTTTAATACGTAGCCATAAAAAAAAAAAAAAAAAGAAGCTCTTTCCACAGAGAGCTGCTTGGTTACAGAGCAAGAAGCCAAGGAATACTTTGCATCACCAGGTTTTATTTAAAATAAGGTAGGG
>NW_008586374.1:0-2411 GCF_000691845.1 Merops nubicus | reverse complement strand
AGGGAAAGGGGAGAAAATAAGTCGTTGTGAGACTAATTAGCTGTTCTTTTTTTCTCTTTTGATTTGACAAATGACAGATGATTTCTGGAGGTGTTTGTTTTGTTACCATCAGTAAATCGAGTTTTCCCCTTGCCCTGGGTGAATAGGTGTGTAGGTAACGGTCCCAAATGCTTTCTTAAAGTACCAGATGTCTCCTACCTGCAAGGTTTTAAACCAGGCATTGTTTAATGGCAAATAATAGAAAATAGTGCTGCAGGAGCTGTTAGATGTCACCTACTCAACAGGTTTATTCATTGTTTTTCGTCTTTAATGACACTGATTCTATCACATCTCAAGACATGTTTGGTGGATAGCTGGCTCACACCTTCAGCCACAACCATCTCCCTCCTAACAACACTTTTGCAAAGGGAAAAGAAAAAAGAAAAAGCAGAAGGGAACAAATTTAAGAAGAGTGACTGTCATTTCCAGATCTTTCCAACTAGTCTGGGCTACAACTTCCCCTCCTTTAATCTGTTAAACAACCGCGTTGCTTTTTCAGTCTGCTCCCTTCCCTGTAAAGTCCCTTCTCCACCATGTCTGAGGACACCATGTCTTTCAGCTAAGGTCCTAAAGGCATCAAAGGCTGGAATGTGAAACATCCCTGTCCTGTCGTATGCCAGGAGTTTGTTGTTAACAGGTCCTGTTAGCAGCGGGGCTGCCTGCGAGCCCCTGCCTTGGACGGATCAAGGGTGCTTGCTGAGAGATGGCACAACGTGCTCCAGGCAGACACGGCTCTCAGGGTGCACCAAAGAGCACCAGGATGAAAAGCTAGGAGATCAAAGCTCGGGCAAAAGCAAAGGGAGATAATGCACTGGGCATATGGTCCTTCCAAAAACGCTGCATTTAAAGGGAGACCGCCCTGTGCCTGGAGAATGAATGGCCATTGCTTAAAGGTAGCCTTCAAAGGGGAGTTAAAGGGCTGAGGAGGTTTTTCTAAGAGAAACAGAAACGTGTCAGTATTAAAAATTCTCAGGTTTTACTGCTTTGGAAAGACATCTGAGTTCCCTAGAAGATCTGTGGGAAAATTCATCAGCTGCTGCGATGGGTAAAAATATTCCTGTAACTCCCTCTGAGTTCCTCGAAAACTAGAAGAACTTTGTAGCTTCTATTTACTGAGTTTTCATTCTCAGAAAATGCATGGGAGGAGGATAACCTGTGGGTCTCAGCTGGAGCATGTTGGTCAGGACAGCAACTCAGACCTCTCCCACACCTCCCCCTTCGTGGCACTTTTCCTTGCCCCATCCCTCAGTCCTCCCAGCTTCTAAATAGAGATATTGCAAAGGGTTATGTTGCAAAGTTTAGTACAATTAAATAATGCCTGGAAAGGGCTTTAAGAAGATTTTGTGAGGAAAGGACTCACTTAGGTTTGAAGAATAGCTGGCTGGCTTTCCATCTGTGTGGTTTTGCAGGTCTGGACACACACGTCCCATTGTACACAAAAGCCACTTATTTAAGGTGCTTGGTGAGTGTATTATATGACATCAAGTCATCCAAAGAGATTGCTTCAGCCAGAATGGCAGGAGAGAAAAAGAGGCTGAGAACCTGCACTTTAATCTCTTTTCTGATGTGATTTCCCAATTGCATCAGGAGGCAGAGTCTGATCATGCCAGAAGATAATACAGACAAGCAGTTATGGCACAGCCAGCTTGCCAGGAGACCTTTCCCCAGCTCCCTGGAGGTGAACCAGCTCCCATTGAGTCTGCTAGCTGCAGTGCTGTTGAAATGCAGTTTATGGATAAAATGTAGTTTACATATCTGTAATGGATCCTGTACTCCAAGCCAGTAGACCAGTAGCTCAGCCATCAGTTGTCAGCCCATAAAATCTGTGGTTACCTTTCTTTTCCTTTTCTTTTTTTTTTCCTCCTTTTCCTTTTTTTCATCCTTCATGATGGCACGAAGGAAGCTAATGGATTTGAACTGCAGGAGCAGCTCCACAGAAGTCTTTAGAAACTGAAAATAAAACCATGTTGCAGTTTTCTGTTGAACTGTTCTCCCAGCCTAAACTCCTTCCCTCTCCCTGCTGGCTGGTGTCTCTTGAAAGGCCATAAAATACAGCAGACCCTGCTGTAGTGAGGTAACTTATCACTTGCAGGGAAAAAAAAACCTCCTTGGAAGTGTGTTTATCTAAAAGGTTTGTATATTTATATATATATATTTTGAATGGCTGCTTCTAGATAATGTTGCTTTGCTAATTTTAAAACCTCTGCCACGAATAAAGAGCTTCTTTGGAAGCTTTTTAAATGTGAGTTAGTACTTCACGTTGCCTTGGTAGCAGATATCCTTCAGGTTCCACTATTCATTGCAATGCATACAAACAACACATTGACTAGGACCCCACTTTATATTCTCACTAAATCAAGGTAAAGTTTTTT
>NW_008586373.1:3696-11885 GCF_000691845.1 Merops nubicus | reverse complement strand
CATATATAATTATATACATATTTATATAGGTTTATATATATAAACCATATTAGTGTAGCCCAGTATCTCAAATGTGTTTTGGTTCATAAAACTTAGGAACTTAAAAGATTCCAGGCAACACTTGCCTATGTAGTATGTGTAAAACAGACTTGAGGGGTTAATCATGCCTTGGAAAGACTTTCTGCTGACTTTAGAAGTGTCTTTTGAACCTTCATGAAAAGGGCACTTGAATGTATTCATTTTTATGAAATGGCCAGCTTCTTTGGTGGAAACACATCAGAAATGTTTGTTATCAAAGAGCCTGAAAAGCCAGCATATGACCATTATTTTCTATACTATTTTAATTGTTTTCATTACAGAGGTCAATTTAATCTGCAGTGAATGAGTATTAATATAGCTTGACATGGTGTTTTGGGGTGTGAATTTTGATTTAATGACATCCCTATTTCCCTGGAATTGCTCTGCATTTAAACTGGTGAAAAACAAAACAAGAATGAGCCCAAATTTTTCTATGAACCAAAGAGATATTCTCCAGTTTTGAAGGGACCTGCTTTTATATTCATAGGCAGAATTGGCTATGCAGAAATCATCTCACATTTTGCCGCTCTCACACTACCTGAATACAGAAAATGAGAAAGAAATTTCTGCAACTCATACAGGTCTCATTACTAAGTGATGCATGAATACTCTCATGGGCACAGCCTACAGCACCTAGGAGATAGGAAAAATTAAGAATGGCATAAAATTAACACAGAGCTTGCTGTTCCTGTATCTCTTAGGATGTAAGTTAATGATTAATTCTCCTGAGAATAGACTGTGTCAACTGATCAACATAAATGAAAAGTGTTGACTGGCTAATGCCTGCAGTGGCGGTTTGGAAGGAGGCTGTGTCTGGAAACTCTTAAACATCAGAAGTTAAACTTGTATTCCATTAGCACAGATCCTTTCATCCTCCTTTATTCTTTACTCAGAGGCAGTCTAGTGTGCCTGTGGAAGCTAGGAAACACACTCACTGCTGACAGGCATCCCTTGCAAACCAAGTCAGGGTTTGTCGGGGCATCAACCCACATTAAATATGCCCCTATACCTTCGTCTTCTGTAAGTTGTCTCATCCATTATCTCTCATGTGAGAATGTAAGTTTCTGTACCTGTTCAAATAGATCCTCTCTCTAACTTGTGACAGCCTGAAAGTGTCAAACTGGACTTAAAGAAGGAAATCATAAGGATTTTGGTATCTGAATCTCTTTCACTGATATGTTGAGAAACACTGTCTTGGTTTGAGCTAGAACAGAACTAATTCTATTTAGTGATTTTACTTTTCAGCTAAGTCTCTTCTAAGTAGCTGCACTTACTGAAATTAATGGCATGTTGTTGTAGATGATGCTTGCTTCTAGTAGTGGTAACACCTGATGTTTAGTGTTACTGCCAGTTTCTAGTGTGCAGAAAGGTTCTTGCTTATACTTGTTCCTTTGGACACCAAAGTCACTGCTTAATCTTGTGTACCACATAGGGGGGTGAGAAAGTAAAAGGTCACATCGGTGGGGAGGAGCAGACAGGACAGGTGACCCTACACTTACCAGTGAGGTTTTCCATCCCATATACATCACAGTCAGTATAAAGCTGAGGGATCATGAGGGTCAAGCTCTCTTCTTCAATACTCAGCATCCAAGGAGGTCTCTGTCTGTTGTTCTGCCTTCAATCCTGACCTGTGCATTCCTGATTCCAGTTCTGGAATCCATCTCCTGCATCTGGTTCCCATCTGCTTCTGAGTCCAGTCTGGGATTTCCCCAGGACCTGCTCCACATCATCTGTGGTCATGGTGGCATAATTGTCATCACAAGGGTTGGGTTCGGTATTGGTTTTGTATATATTCGTATATAGACCATTTTATTGTTATTATTTTAATCACAGCTGTTTCAGTTTCCTTTTCCAATCCATAGCTCTCTCTCCTTTACTCCCATTCCCTTCCCCTTTGATAAGGGGAGGAGTTAATAGAGGATGTCTGTCACTCATCCAGTGGCCAGGCCAGACGGCCCTAACCCTTGGCAAATGTAGCAAATAAATCAGCTTTCCTCTCTAAAAATATCTACATCATTTCTTGTCTGTACTGTGCAGTGATGTTTTAAGAATTTCTTCATCGCTAAATTTTCACATCATAATTCATCATCACATGTCATCATAATTCATACAGACTAGAAATCCTTGAAAATAACACATAGTATTGGACCTTATTTAAAACAAAACAAAACAAAACAAAAAACAAACCCCATCAAAATAAAAGGGGTTTTAGACTTGACATTAAGAAGCATTTATTTGCAGAGAGGATGGCCAACTTTGGAACAGCCTTCTTAGAGAGTTGGTCAATACCCCTTCCAAGCCTGTCAGTGTTTAAGGGGCATTTGGCCTATGCCATTAGTAGCATGCTTTAACTTTTGGTCTGCCCTGAAGTGGTCAGGCAGTTTGACTAGATGATCATTGTAGGTCCCTTCTAACTGAAATATTTCTGCTCTGTTCTGTTGTATTCAAAATGTCATGCATGATCAGCAACTGACTCTTTGCCCCCCACTACTGATATTAAGTTGATCTGAGAGCTCTTGGCGAATCTTCATTAGGAAATTTTCTTGATGAACGTTACATTATTGGTCACTACTGCTCTTGTCTTTTATTATTTTTTTCTATCAGTTGGTGCTACTCTGAATCTCCATCTGCTTATTTCTCATTCCACAGCTTTCTATTTTAATTCAGTGATCTTTAGAGTCTTAAGTTTCACTGACATGTATTTTGTAATTTTTATTTTCTTTCACTATGTTTATTTTATAGACTATTACTTGCAAAAACATTCACGTGATTGTATGGATAGAATCTGTCTTGGCTGAAGATTGCAGTAAGACATACTTATTCAGAAAGTCTTGTCAGATATCATCAATATATATTTCCATTTTTTCTGAAAAAGCTTCTTGCTTTTAGACCTTCAATAAAACACTGCATTCTTTATTTTTTAGGCTTAGGAGAATGAAGGATATTTTAAAATTATGTGAAAAGATGGAATAGAACTGAGAGCAGAAAATGTTAAAAAAAAATTGACTGTATACACTCAAAAAAGAAAAAAATAGAGTATAGTCTGGTGTAGTGTAATACGCTATATAACTATAACATGAAAAATCTGCTCTGCCAAGAAACTGCATCCAGTTGATGTTAACTTTGTCTAACATACTGAAATTCCTGCTAAGCTGGGCAATGTACTCAGAAGCAGAAGTAATTGCCTGGTGCATATATTTCCTTCTTTCTACAAGAATATAGTGCAACAATCATAAACATTTGGATGTAATCTATGATGGACTTCTCAGGGGAAACTGAAAGATACTATCCTGAGCTCAGTGACCTCCTCAGCTGTATCTTGAAAGCTTATTAGATGTTTACATTTGGATGCACATATATGTCGAGATACAACTCCCTGACCTTATGGGATGGACAGTACCAACAGCAGCACCTTTGTGAACTTGGTTGTGTTTTCCAGCAGCTGAAAACCAGAATCAGATCTTAAATGAATCTAAGTTTTTTTTCAAAGCTACCTTAGCAACATAAGCTATGTTGGAATAACCTCTGGCATGTGTGGTTATTACTGTTGGGTGGGTCATTGCAGAACTTAACACAAAGCTGCATCCAAAAGTCAATCCAAATATTGCCTAACAGCTGCAAAGCATATGTTGAGGCTAGCTTTGGAAAAAATTACATGGCAGGAAATCATGAAGAGCTGATCTGAAGCTGACAGCTGCTGCATCTGCTTCTGAAAATCCTTCCAAGGATGATTATGTTAGGAAGAACAACAAACTCTCTATGTAGTTCTCCTCTTGCCCTGATCCTATTCCTAGTTTAAGTGATACAAAAGTTGTTTTGGTTAACAGTTGCTTAAATAAGAAGCACAGATTGTGTTAGATGTTGTAGACTCAATAAGTGGCAACATGACTCTTACAGAAGTTTGTTGTTGAGCACAGATCAGGTTGCTTTGTATGAAAATTCTGTATTTTTTGTCAAGGGTGATGAATTGCATGTGCAGCCTGAAAATAACCATACATGCACAGGAAGAGGCTGTTCATCTAAAAGCACTGGTTATAAGAAACTAGTCAAGACTGCAGATCAAAGACTGAAAATATGTCAAGATATGAACATATAAAATAACATAATCAAATATAATTATGTATAAAATTTAAATAAAAAAAAAATTCAGTTAATTATGTGAAGATATAGACATTATTGTAGATTGTTTTCTAGTAATAAAAACCAGTTTGAGGGTGTTCAAAATCCTTTCTATATTTTCTTGTCTTTCACTGAAATGATTTTGAGTTTATGTTGGCTCTTACACAACACTGACAAGGTTTTTTTTTAAATCTTCATCTCAGCAGATTGTTTTGATTATTTCAGCTAGCCACATCAGGCACTCTAAAAAAGCCCAGAAACCAAACTCAGCTTTGCAATTCTTTGCTACTGCCCTTGTTTCGGTCACTACCAGTAAGTAGAATCCATATATCCAAGGAGTTTTTTCCAGGAAGGTCTACTTAGGATATATCTAGATTATGTGTTTGGTAACCAGTTGTGTAAGCTTCATACACATTAGCATATTCCAAAACGTTCCCTCCGTCATAAATATTGGCAAGATCTAAGCAGTGTATTAGATAAGAAAAGTTTCATTTGCACATACATATTTACATTGTTTACTTATATTATACTGCTAAAGGTGTTAAGATCCTGCTGTAATCATAGCTAGGTAAAGGCTAGTTTTTGAGATACCTTCAAGGTCTGTGGAATGCTCTCATATTTCTATTGGCTGCTATTTCATTAACTAAGTTTCCCATCAGATTCAAAATAAACAAAATAAGTTCTCATATTGCACAGAGAGCTTGTTGCTACCAAAAAGTGGTGTTTATATGAACATAGTAAAAATGTTCATGCCAAAAATTCTTTTACACTTCTTGACTTGGCTGCTCTTACAGTGTTGGATGTGTTATATTTATGACCTTACAGCATCAAAAAGCATATCAGATACTTTTCAAAATGTCTGAGTTCATGGCCTTCATGACACAAGACAAAAAATGCAGTTCATTTAGACCTGAGAATTTGAAATAATTCTGCATTGTTGTAAAAAGACCCAGAGCTTGCATATGAACTTCATTCTTCATATAAAACTTTCCTTAGATTTTATTATTGTAAAGTTATAAACTCATGAACCAAGTGTAGTCTCAAATACTCAAAACACATATTTGTTTCTTCAGAGGTTCTGCAAAATATACAGGATTAAGTTCTACCTTTTAAATACCACGTTGTCCGAGACTATTAACAGAGGATCATGCAAAAGATTTAGCCTGATTTGCATTTCCCAGACTATTTAAAGCAGGAGATCCTGTGTTTTTCCATTTTCGTCCTTGTTGTAAATGTAATGGTTTGAAACCTGCTGCCCCTGGTGGGTGGAGATCTGAAACCCTAAACCAGGTACAAGCCTGAATGAAAGGGGCGTACACCTGTCCTATTCCCACTCCCCTTTTCCTGTCTTCGGGACTTCCTGCCAAGGTCTATAAAAAGGGGAGAAAGGCACGCCTCTCTCTCTTCCTCTTCTCTCTTCCTCTTGCTCCTTTGACCTTGCACCTGGGCACACGCTGCTCTGCTGCTCCCTGTGCTACACGTGGCCGTGGCCATCTTGGAGACCTGGGCCTGATCTACAGACTCTTCCCTGCCTCCATCCACGTCCAAGGATTGTGCATCCAGCTTCAATCCACCTCAATCCAGCGAGATCCAGCACCGGGGAGCCTCAGCACAACATTTGGGTTTTGTATATTTGGAAGTTTAATCTTCCTTGCCTTGTTGTTCCTACAACCCCCCTTCCCTGTTAAGCCCCTACCCTTCTTCCTTTCTGTACCCTGTTCAACCCCTTCCCTTCTTCCTTTCTGATCCCTGTTAAATAATATATTTCACTTTGTTCCTCTTCAATTTGGTGCAAGGTTTTCATTACCCCTGCCTTCCTTATTTACCTCTCTATCTGGGAAACTGAGGGATAAGGGAGGTGGGACACAGTTCTGCCTTCTAACCGGGACAGAACATAAATATTTTTTGATCAAGAGTGCAGGTATTGAGGAAGAGGTAGGTTGCTTAATCAGGTATGTCTGTGATGATCACAAACATCTTTCAACAAAATCTGCAGCACTACCCAAAATATGTACTGATGAGGGTCCTCCAATTCCTCATGCTTCAGCATATTCTTGCGTGTATTTATAATATCGCTATACATAGAGTCTTCTACCCTCTTTTATCTGAATATTTATTGTTATCTATTAAAAGGCAGAAGATCAAGGGAGCTCCTTCTTAAACAACTGATCTCTCTCTTTCAAAGCTTTTATTCATTGTAGGCGAGCTGCCTGTGCTTTTCTACATCATTCATCAGAAGCTCAGGAGGGATTCATCTTACCTAGCTCTAGGCATCCCTACTATTAACAGCTACAGCTGAGTTGGTCTCTCTAGTGTGTTTATAATGACTGGAGGGAAATGGTAATCTGTGGTGTGCAACAGCTGGTCCATTCTAGACGTCTGCTTGGGATAATATCCGTCACAGAAACACTAGAGATGCTAATTTCTTCACTGATTATGAGAGGAGTCTAACACCACTACATCTCTGAATTCAAGATACTGGCATTCACTCAGCTGACTTATTAGTCACTCATTTTGTATAGTCAGCAGAGAATTTGTTCTGCTGCTTAAGGTAGAGCAAATTGATACTCAGTATGAATGTCTTCAGCAGACAGGCAAGCCTCCTATAGAGCATATAATGCTGTTTTTTCAAACTGATAGATAGATTGACAAAGAAGGTTGTGAGAAGGATTTAGGTTGGAAGAGTGGTTAAGGAAAAGATGTAAACATAATTTTTAGCTATGTGTATGAGAAAATTGACAGCTAGCCATACTTTTTGTCTGGCTTTGGATCTTCTCCATTAACCCGTAATAAAGGTAACCATATTTTCCAGAGTGATGTGAATTTCAATTATCTAGTCTGAAATATCTAATTAGTATTTAAGTAAAAGCAGCTTGACATTTTAAATCTGCCAAAAATCTGAAGATCCTTTACAATTCAATGAGAATTGTTAACCAGAGTCTCTAATGGCCAGGCAAATTAGATATAAGAACTAATTTTTAAGTACTGAAGACAAAGTCTGGGCCATCAGAATCTGTAGCATTTCTAAACTAATGTAGTTATATGGGGTGAAAGATATTAAATGGCCATAATCAGAACTGATGCAGAAATCCAGGGTTTTCAGAGAGTCTCAGCCTTTTGACAATGGAAACTGTTATTCAGCTATTTCAGCATATCCATGTCTAAGAGCAGAACTAAGAATCTGTAACAGCTGTAACTGTGGAACTACAACAGATCAGTGCCTACAGTATCCTGTGGTAACAGAATAAAAAAAATCTAATACATAATAAAATCAACCTGAAGTTTTACAAAAATAATTTAAGAGCTTTCCTGGACTAATAGAAAACTTTTAAAAATGCAGATTATTTACATACGTCTTTCACATGCATTTTGCAGACCCATTTTTCTTGCACAATCTAGAATAAAATCTTGCACAGATATAGAATACAGATTTACTTAATAGATTACAAGTATCTCCATGCATCCTTCATAAGCGTTACTATAATAAAGAATGAATCATAAACATGCATTTTATGAGCTTTTTTTATGTGCTTACATGACAACTTTTTAATCCCATCTGAACAGTGTGTTATTCACAATGACTTTAACATACCCTCGGGGAGGTGTCTGTTTATGGTTCATTAATAAGGGCTATTTTCCAAAGAGCTATCTGTTATATAAAGAACAGTAAAATATGACCTCCTAATTTCTGTGATGGGGTTGTTTGATGTTTTCTGATGGCATGAGAACAGATGAAAACATCTGCACAGCCCTGGCTTTTTTCCTAATGAGACAGTTGTTGTATATTTGCTTTTTCTTAAACCATGCCAATATATTCTTGAATTATGTTGTTTTATTTGTAGTCTGTTGTGTGTAGGGGTGACATGTAACTTACGGTGGTTAATTGCCTGTCTATCTGCAGACACATAGCATTTCTCCCTCTTGTGTGACTGTGAGTGGCATGCTGGGTGTTGTCTGGAGACCTTGGGATGTAACTGTGCCTGAAATTAAGG
>NW_008586373.1:0-3665 GCF_000691845.1 Merops nubicus | reverse complement strand
GCAGGAACAGCAGCTGAGAGATGAAACTGCTTTCTTGTGACATCTGCATCACATCTGACAAAAGAAGAAGGTATGACAGTCCTGAGACTGAGCAGGAGCCTGCTGGACAGGCTCAGTGAGCGGGTGCATTTTACCAGTCATCACTGGTACGAAGCACGTTTGGCAGCTGAAGCACCTACTGAAGCTCTGCTCTGGAGCACTGCTCAATACACCGAGGGCAACCCTCCTTTCTCAACTGTCTACGTGACTTTGAGCAAGGTGTTAGTTTCCTTTGCCAGTTCGTGAAATACTAATGCCAACACATAATTATCCAGCCTATTGTGAAAGGGTAGTCGTGGAAGCCAGTTGTAACCAGCTTTGAGCTTCTGGAATAAAAACTGCCTAGCAAACACAAAATATTATGATGGTTTTAAAGTTGAATGGTATATCAAAACATGAAAGGGAAAGCACCCTGCTGGAGACTGCATAGTGCCTCCAAATACAGTTTGGTATTTGTGTTTTCCAGGAGTATTTATTGCTTTAAAGTGCCTTGTACAGGTGTAAGGAAGAATTCAGTGACCAGATCTTGTGTCATTTCTACTAGTAGGTGATAGAATTACCCATAAATGAGAAAGTCTCTCTTCTTTTTCCTAGTTTTTCTCCAATCTCACAGTGGAGTTCTTAGTAACAAAAAAACAACATCAGTAGCAGCATATTGTGTTGTCCTTTCCAACTCTGCAAAACAAATAATTATTACTATATTCTTTTGAGATCATCTCATAACATGTACTGCATTGCTTCATAGTAGAAGTTATCAGATAGCATGGCAAGCTGTGTTCTGAGTCATTACTGCACAAGTAGGAAAGGAGGCATTTTTTCATGCTTTTTATTAAATCTTCATATACAAATTAATGTATAAGGGCTTAATGGATGATTGGTAGACATTTCAATAAATACCAAACTATTATAGACTTCTTCAGGTCAATAGTTTGCCAATTGTCATGGTACTTACGTCCGTTATACTTAAAACCGTCTGGTGTATGTATAGCTTAGACCTGTAGTATGCTCTTAACATCTGTTAATGATTTTGAATAATTTATAAATGTAATATTTGAGCGATGTGATTTTTAACGTGAAAAATAGAGATTTCAGGTTTAATTCTCCGTTGTGTGTTCAATATGCTCAGCATCTAATTTGATTAGTAGCTTCTCTTGGTTTATGACGATGTGATTTTTCTCTGACAGCTTTCCTTTGACAGTGCCAATACTTGCAATTGCTTGTTCATGTGTGAATAGATTTGATAAGTCTCTATATTAATATGCTGTCATTCTGCAGCAATAAAATAAACTACCATCTTTCTCAGACATGGGTAGAATTAGATCAGAGCTTTTCTTTTCACAGGAAGATAAAGTAAAATGCTGAAGGATAATATTGCTGTGTTTTTGGAGCATTGTGAACTGAGCTGATGAGGAAGTAATTAAAGACAGGAAAAAACAATCACACTGAATCCATCTCAAACAAATTACAGGAATCAGAAAAGCTTTTCATATGTAGAAGCCTGATTTAAAATCTCTGAAGGGAAAAGGGTAAAAAAAAAGCTTTATTTGTGAGCAATGTACGAAATCAATGGGTTAGTCTGAACAGGCATCAGCTCCTGGAGCCTGGAAACTGTGATTCACCTCTATTGTGTAGCAAGTGTTTTGGAGAACTAGATCTTCAAGTCCTTCCAAATTTGTTCATAGAATCTGAACAATAAAGATGAATTCTATTATGATTTCAAAATGTTCCTACTTACATTGCCTTCAGGGTTTAAAGGCCAGCACTACACCCTTCCAGACTGAAACAAAAGGCAAAAAGGTGGGACTGATGTTGTTTTTAAAAGAAAGTCACATTCCCTGCATATTGGAAGTAAACAGAAAGTGATAGTACAACTTTTTAAGGACCATATATAATTCTTCCTTTCAACATGAGTTTTAGGAACACAGACGTGATTTGCTTTTGATGAAGCAAAATTGTAGCTTGACCCTGTAGTGTTAATTAGAAAAAAAAGACTTATAAACCCTCCCAAGTACTGCAAGATACCAAAAGAAACAATATTTGATACCCTTGTTTTGTTTGTTTGTTTGTTTGTTTGTGTTTGTTTGTTTTTTTTTTTTTTTCCAGCTCTGATCATATTCATGTTTCTTCCACATAGGAAAAGCGATAAGGTCAAGATAAGTCTGTTCAGGTCATAGACAGTCTGGCCTTACCTCCATTTATGTAAGCAGAATATGGACTTCTGATGTCAGCAAGGGAGAAAATATCCATGGAGGAATGATAAACACAAAGACTTTATGATTTTCCCAAGGTGGAATTAGACTTCATCTGTGAAGTGCTTTTGACATAGTGTGGTCGGCTGCTTTTGTCTGTGAATTAATCTAACTAGAGGTCATGGGACAGAAATTAGCGTTCAAAATGCATAATAGTGAAAGAAAGAATTTTTTTCCCTCATCCTTCAGGAATAAACTGGGACATCTTCAAAAGCTTGACCAGAGTGAGCAGGATCCTGCCTGGCTCAAGTGCAGTAAGCAAGTTTCCACGGATAGTGTTGGACAACGAACCAAACATGTACAGAACAAAGTCCCCTCCTGTTCAGAAATATTGAAAGTTTTGAGGATTTGTTCTGGAAAACTAAAATAAGCTGGGAAATGTAAGGGGCTTTCTAAAGTTAACTCTGGTAACAAGCAGAGGATTGGGCAGGTATGAGCAAATGGTGTTGGCAGTCAGCTAGGTGGGGTGGAAGTCAGCTCCATCAACTCCAGATGACCAGAGAATCTTGTTTCAGGTAATCTCGGTTCCATTTGGAGTCACTGTAGAGACAGAGAGGGAGGATGATTCAAAATACATCAAATTAACTAAGTCCCATCTTTAGTAAAACTGAGTATGCCAGAAGCTTTCCAGTCAAAGAGGTATTATCATTTGTCATTGAAACACAGGTATGGGCAGAATGGGCTATTTTTAGTTTCAATATTGTTTGTAAAAATTATGCCACTTATAATTACCCAGGGATGTACCCCAGGGTGAGCCAGGCAGGTAACCAGAAAGGTAGTTTGCAGTATGCTGCGAGTGATCAGGGCTTAACCCTGACTAGTCTAAACTGACTATGTAGGAGATCTAGGTGAAAAAGAGTCAGTAGAATTTGAGGTAGATTTTGGAGCTCAACACATAGAACAACATTAGGACAGTGTATGCAACATGTCTGAATGTGGTATTTTTGTTCACTGAAGAGTAAAGTCCAATTTAGAAACTCTAGTAAGTGCGTTAGCTTGACCCAGGCAGAAATGTTCACACTTGCAAGCCACATACCACTCAAACCCTTTGCAATTGCCTGTATGCTTGCACTCTTCTCACAACATGAGTTGCTAGGATTTCTGGGCCAGGGGCATGCTGCATGGTCCTCAGGTGTGCCCTTCAGCAAATCGTCTGGCTTTGACGGGTAAAAGCTTTCACAAGCCCTAAACAGGAGTATTCTCAAAACACTCAAAGAAACAAATGTTTTTTTTCACCACTGTTTCCATCACAACAGGGCAAACTGTGTACCAGTAGCAGAATTTGAATTCAGGGTTTATAATGAAATGAAAAGAGTGTTGACAGTGGCCCACGGTCCTCAAATTTCACAGTGTATTAGAATCATAGAATCATAGAAT
>NW_008586372.1:72891-80247 GCF_000691845.1 Merops nubicus | reverse complement strand
AAGCAGAGAGGACCCCTCCCGCTGGGTTCGGGGTGTTAACACCTGTCTGTATCTCTGTCCTTATCTTATCTATTGTAGCCTGGGGTGTGGTGGTGTGCCCTGGGCAGCTGCTTTCTCCCCCACCCCGAATCCACCCCGAATCCACCCCGAGAAAATGAAAGAATTCAAAAAAAGAGCATTAGAACATTCCCCCTCCCAAGGACCCAAACCATGACACCACCACAACTCAGGAGCCTTTATAAAGAAAACTTCCTGCTAGAGACATATCTGTTATTTGTGCTGTTTTCCATTGGATTATCTCTGAATTTAAGAGAAAGTTGTGTCATTTAAGGCCTCAGCTAGCTACCATAATACAATATTGTCTTGTATAAAATGCAAGTGATAAGATATACTCAACAAAACTAGAACAATCCATAGAACTTTTCATAATTCAGGAACATTTTATTCACTTTCTTTATCTCAGAATGTCAAGAGCTTTTAAACCCCTCAGAGATCCATTATAACCTCTGATTTTTCCTTCTGGTTCACTTTGATTACCTTTCTTGTTCAAGATGACTCCTTGGTAAGATTACAGTCTACTCAATAAACAGGGCAAAGAGGTGGGAAGGAACAGAGCTTAGAGCCATGACTCCATTTTTTTTCCCTTCTAAAGGCCATTTACTTGGCTCTCGGAGAACATCCTTTGAAGACAGAAAGAGTGATACCAGAGAGGAAGACATTCAAACAGCTCAATTTATCCATCAATATAAGAGGCTCTAACTTCAGCAGCATGAGCTGGATGCAGATCCTGCCCTTACCACCACTAGTCTACCATCTCACGCTGGGCAGCTGGTCATATCCCACCTCCTGCTAGCAGCTGCAGTAACTGCTTTATCCTATGCAAACAGCTGCCCCCTCCCTCTCTCTAGCAAGAGCAGCACTCCCATTCATTCTCCTGGCAAGTGGCCACTGAGAGATGAGCTGTTAGGGAGTAGTTGTAGAGTGTTTCTGGTTGCGCTAGTTTTAGAAAAGTGAACTAATGCTGCAGCAGGGGTAGGAGCAGTAATTTTTGCTGGAAGAAGCATCATCTCAGATCTCTCAGCAGCTGATAACGTCCAGCTGTTCAGGCACCTGTCTGTCATCTCTGGGAAAACGTGTCAAAGTGGATGGAAGTGGAGACCATTAGTGCTTCCCCCACTTATATTGATAAGCACTTTACTGTTGTTGCTTATGGCATGTATAGAATGGAACTGATCCAAGACCTATGTTCTACAGTCTTTTGCCTAACAGTTGTGTCTCTCTTTGGGTCTTTGCAACAATAGTAATTCCACCTTGCTTCCTTTTCTGGAATACCTCACCTTGTAATGAACAGCTACATGCTGGTTGGTAACTGGTGGAGTTAGAGTTCGTGTGGTTATCTGGCACAAAGGGAGTCTGGCCTATGAGCAGGAATTGTTTATGCCGTAGTACATAAAGCACATTATGGCTGTGTGAATGTTTGCTTTGTGCATTGGCCCTAATGTTTAACAGAACACAGCATTTCCTACAAAGCCAAGGTACTTTTGGTTCTGCAAAGAAAACCCTTGTTATCTCGTCTCCCATTGTCTTTCATTTCCTATATTGTGCTCATTCTACTTGCTATCTACTCTTCTGAGAAAATATTCAACTAAATGAAATAATTCTATTGATTTTTGTTGTTTGAACGTCTGTTTTTTCTAATTTAATGAATTATAGTTGTATCATTAATCAGATAAGCATCTCCTTTTTGAGACTATTCACTATCAGTTGTTCTGAAAAATGCTAAGGATAAAAGCCTGTATTATTAAGTTAGCCATGCTCAACTAGTTCACTAATTAGAATCTTAATTCTCATAAATCTGCAAGTAATATGAAATTTCAGTCTTTGGTGCAACATGAAAAGACAGTGTTCTCTTGGAGGTCACTTACATACCTAATCTTATAAGACTCGTTTGTTCGTATGCTAAGTCTCCAAAGAATTTCCTTGTTTACCACTTTTCTTATCTTCTCAGTGAAAGTACAGAGCACACCCAGCATCTGTGGTTGGCACATTTAAACAAACTTCTCTGTGTTTATAACTGGCCTTCAGCTGGTGCTTATAGCATTGCTATTGAGGCATCATGGAAATTCTGTTCAGATTTTGATATATATGAGGAAAAGATTCCTTTCTTCTAGTGATTAATATCTAGGCTAATACATGTTTTAATTTTGTACCTTTATCACTATAACAGTAGAATATTTTCAGTAGATGTGTGTGAATGTGTACCAGATGAAATTAAATTTATTTTTTTCTTTTTTATTGATGCTTACAGATGAATGTTGTATAGAAAGAATGGCACTTTGAGTTCTAGGATTCCTTCTAAGCATTTTGAAACCCTTTAAGAATATGAAGTTATATGACTCAAAAGCCACAGATAATAATAATTAAAAAAAAGGCTCAATTACTGTGGTAACTTAACCTGTCAAATTTTGTGTGTTGCTGCTAATCAGCATTGTTTGTGTTTAGACTCTGTGTTGTGTGGATGACATGCTACTGAAAGCAACTGATTTGAACAAACAAGTACTATTCTACAACAGAGAATATTCTATCTGTATATACATATACCCTACAAAATATAAAATATTCTGTATTGTACCACATTAACAGACGACTGCTTGTTTCAAAAGTGTCATAATTACATCTATTAGCCCACATTTTAAAATCCACATACAGTGTTGCCCAGTGTGGATAGACATGTTAGAATATTTAATTTTGTGTGGTCTCACTTACTGCTGAAAAGGTGCCTCTTCTAAGTTTTTTGTGGTTATCACTAAGAAAAAATCTTCAGCAAACTATATAGAGCCATGCATGCATAGGTCAAGTAGGGTTAAAGTATTAAGCAACATACAATAAGGATAAAAGCTTATCATTTCCTTATGAGATAACTACATCAAAGTAACTGGGTAAAAAGTGTCAAAGACTAGGACATAGTCCTAATCTGTAAAGGATCAGGATGTACTTCTGGATGTTCTCAATTCCTTCCATCTTAGAACATGTGGGAGGTGTTCAGATTGCAGTGGTAGTAACATACATATAAATCCCATGATTATAAACTACTGGAAACTGCTGCAATGCCACACATACACAGACCAGACCTTTTCAAAATGAGAAAATATTTATTTGTGCCTAACCCGCAACAAATTGGGAAGCTAGGGCTGAGGACTACTTCCCTACTCTTCAGTGAGAGAAAACTTTGTTTTCCACTGCAAATTCAGACATTCGCTAAGGAAATTGCCATTTAGGCGTCTGAGCCAAGGAAGAATTGCAATGATAAATCAGAATGGTTATCATACCTGTACCTATCCTAAAAGCAATTTTCAAAAAATCCCCTAAAATATTTATTGAGAGCCACCGCAGGCCTACCGACAGCCTCTCAGGTTCTGCCCCACTGATTATAAACTGTTGGTAACTGATGAAATACTGTGCTGGCAGAGACCCTTGAAGAATGAAATTGCCCTTGCTCCTTGCCTGCCACAGCTATGGAAAGCTGTGCTTCTGAGATGAAACTATAAGAAATAGTAAAAACAAATTCACAGAGTCTCTTCACTTATGACATGTGAGGCCAAGCTAAGGTACCAACTGTGATGTTTGCAGTTAGCAATAGTGAACCTTTATCTGCCACCAGTACTTTATCAAACAAATATTTCGTTCTGTCATTTTGACTTTTTTTCCCCTGTTGTCTTTCTAGGTTTTCAATGACCAACAAGTTCTATGGAGCCTCAGCTAGAAATTGGTCCACTTTAGATTCAGTCGAGATTATACAAGATGGAGATAAATCTGCTAAGTTTAATGTTTCTGTCATCTCTGCTCCTGCAGAGTATTCATTTCATTGTCAGCTGGTGGGAACAGGCGATCTCTATCCTGCAAGGCTGATTCCATCCAACAACGAGGCAAAAAACTGGGAAGTTTTCATTTCCAGGTTACAAGTGAGTACACCTTCCCATCCCAGAGATAATCCCTAGGACTATTACTTGCTATTGTAAGTGCTGAAAGACACACACTCATAATGCCCTTACTTTCATTTCAGCCTGAGGGAAAATGTAAACTAAAACCTGTTCCCCCTAGGTGAGCTACTCAATAAAGGGGTAAAAAAGACGGTGGTTACTGAACAGTAAGAACACAAAAGCACAGCTTTGAAAAACAAAAAGCTATGAAGTTGTTCACAAAGAAGAAAAAGCAATAAACCCAAATGTGCTTAATCAGGCAAAGAATGACTAAATCCCCATGCCTGTTTAATGAATTGGGCTGCTATTGGAAACGTGGGCCTCTTATATGGGTGGCTTTGTGCTACTTATTTTGGTTTTATTTGATTTCTTTGCACTGTGTTTACCTGGGAAAGTACAGCTTAGTGTAGTTACTGTTTTCAGTAGACTGTACTCCTACAGATAGAAACAAAGCCCAGTACCATTAAATTTCATGGAAGGTTTGCCATGGACTTTAATTGGGAGCAATAGCAGATCCAGCATGGCCCAGAAGGAAAGCAGATGGCTTTTTTTCGAATGAGGCATAGATTTTCTGTGCATTTAGTGCAGTAGTATAGATTACATGTGAAGTGTATGTGAAGTGATTATATCTTTATTATTTTTGAGCATTGATCTTGACTTTGGAGAAGGACATCAATATTTATATCTTAAACCAATATTGCAATAAGGGATCTCTTTGATTCAAGAGATCATGGAAATTATAGGAATAATTCCAAACAGGACTCTATTTGTCAAAGACAAGCTAATCCCATGATAATTGGATACAAAAGATGATGTAATTGTATTTATGATTTTAATAACAAAGCACATCTCAATAGTCTGAGTCCAGATTTGACTTTTCAGCTTAAACAATGGAAATCTTAGAGGAACAACATTGGTGCTGAAATTTATTTCCTACAAATTTCAGGATCAAGTCCCACAGTTTTTTGAAAAGCAACATAGCTATACACAACAATGTTGTGAAGGTTCCTTCTGATGGTATTTTTTATGGAAAGGCCTGAAAATACCTGACTCCACACAACTGTACTTTGCCTAGTCGACAGTTTGTGGGCTGTGAAAGTATATGGGCTATGAAAATATATAGCATTCACTTGAAATGTATCTTTTCCTTGAATTTCTGTGTACCCTGATACTGCTGTCTTCTCAAAGCTTAAAGAGAGGCCCTGCTCCGTTCATAGTGGGTATCCTTTCACTGGGTTCTTGATCAAGAGTAGAAGTAGTAAGTTTCCCATCTTCTTTATTGATTTGTAGCAGCAGTTGCTTCCATTGTTTAGATAAAAAAACTTCCTGTTGCCTTTTCTCTGATCAAGTGCTAACCATGGAACACAACCTGTAAAGTCCTGTTCTGGTGTTTTCTGTTGTGTGAGAAAATAGAAAGTTGCCACTCTTGGCTCATCTCTAAATTCTATCTGAACTAGGTCATGCCTTTCCAGATATCTTTTACTGGTATGTAGTGAAATCTGATGGTTCTCAGTATCAGTCTTTGTCCTAGAATGAGGTTTAGAAACTCCCAAGCTCAGCTGCATGGTGAAAAAAGCACATGGGAGATCCTCAGTGGTTGCAACCAGCACAAAGTCTTGCTGAAACGGAGGAATGTGATTTTCATTTCAACATTATGCAATGAATTAAAAACCAGGATCCAATCCAGTCTAGCTGGTACAATTACACTTTGCAAGGGTGGGTCCTGGAAACAGTATCAGTGTACTAGCGGGACAGTTTTTTTGCCTTTTAGTTCAGTTCTGGAGGTAGCTCAGTTACTATCACCTAAAGAACTTCTGTGGGATGCTGTCTGGGCATGCCCACAGCCTAGGATGTCACCAGTCACAGTCGTAACCAGTACCAAAACTGCTCTGGTTTTGGTGTTTTGGTTTGCTTTTTTGTTGTTGGGTTTGCTGTTATTGTTACAGGAATGGTTGTTCTGCCACAATACCTTTTATCCTTTCGAGGATCTTGGTATTGTCTATGAAGAGGAGGCTGCCACCAAAAGCACTGCTTTTCTTTAGTGTGTGTCATGGTTGTTTAGAAGCCTCTTTGTTCCTAAAAACTTTGTTCCAAAGACTCTAAAATCAAGAATCTTTTGTGCCTAAAATATTTCTAAGTTCAAAAATTAGTTCAGTGTACATTTAAAAACCATGAAAACAACAGATTTTACTTGAAGGCTTTGTCAAAGGTCAAATCATGAGAAAACTCTATCCAAAGAAATATTTTAAAAATTAACAGTAAGTGCAGGCTAGTATAACCAAGGGAAGTTATGCTGGTTCAAACACTAAAATTAAAACTTCTGTAGTACAGAAGCCTCCAAAAGGCTTTACATTCATAAAAATTAGAGAACCTTATGTAGGTATTTTTAACTTCTATAGGTAGAAATGCTGCTAGGAGTCACATTTTTATCTCCCACCTGGGATCTAACACCCCCACAGAAATGATAAAGCTTCAGAAAAACAATAAAAGAACTCTGCATATATTTCATTGCCTGCCTAAAAGTAGACATAGCATTTTAAGAATGTACAATTAAAGCTTTCATTTCAAAGGTTCAAAAAGCATAATCCTGCTTAAAAAAAACCACAATAGGATCAGCATAATAAAATTCAGTATTTCTGGCTCTAAATCAGAAGTGGTAAAGCCTTTCTAAATCAAAAACACCTGTGAAGTGCTTCAGAGAGTTCTTGTAAATGTGGTAATAAGTGTGTAATTTTTTCTAGAATTTCAATCTATGTTTTTAACAAATGACACAAATCATCACCTGCTTTATGTTTTATTGTAAATAAGTCCTTCAGATATGTTTTGTGACTCCTAGTCACATACTCATCTGTTGTCAAAGCAGTGACTTAACAAGCCAAGGCTTTGGTAATCACCTGTATTCTCTGAAACTGTGTAAACAGTTATCCAACACAAAAGCTTATTTTCACTAATCCTGCTTTAATCAGAACTCTGACTGCCTATATGAAAGCAGGTAGTCTGCAAATTAGCTGCCATGATCTGACTTGGAAAGATTCTTCTGAGAAGCTTCAGAAAAACTTTAATAATTAAAGTTTTCTTCACCTCCACAGCATCTAAATAACCTTTATTTCTCCATGTGATAATAGTTTTATTAATCAGCATTCTGGAAGGCATGAATCTCAGTCTTCACTTTTATTCTGCATTGGTGAGACCGCATCTGGAATATTGTGTCCAGTTCTGGGCCCCTCAGTTCAAGAAGGACAGGGAGCTGCTGGAGAGAGTCCAGCGTAGGGCTACAAAGATGATTAGGGGAGTGGAGCATCTCCCTTATGAGGAAAGGCTGAGGGAGCTGGGTCTCTTTAGCCTGGAGAAAAGGAGACTGAGGGGTGACCTCATC
>NW_008586372.1:31233-72642 GCF_000691845.1 Merops nubicus | reverse complement strand
CCTGCTCTGGCAGGGGGGTTGGACTAGATGATCTTTCGAGGTCCCTTCCAACCCCTATGATTCTATGATTCTATGATTCTATGATTTATGAATTTATTCAAGAATGACTCAAAAACACAGATCAGATTAATTCTTCTTTCTTTTTCTTCCACCAGTTAGACTCCCTTCTTTCTGAAGAGATCCATGCTTATGTCACATGCATGTGTGTAGAAGGGAGATTGTCTTCCCTTTCCTCATAGTATTCTAATCCTTTGACTGGTTTTAACAAGTTTTAGAAGGATGGCGGTCTCAAAGGCATTCAGTTTCCTGATACTTTTAGCAAAATTGGTGGCTAGGCAAATAACAGATTCCCAAATCAGTTGATTTTTCTGAGGAAAATAATATGATAGGAGCTCAGTCAGTGCCCGACCTTGAGAATCCAGTCAAAGGAGAGATATTACAGACTTTTCTAACTGCTGGAAAAGCTGATGTGAATTTCAGCTGTTAATAGACAACATATATACCACACATGAATAAAGCAAGCCCTCTCTCCTGTTTTGAGTCTCTGATATCTGAGGAGAGGAAAAGAAAGCTTTCACAACTGTTTTCTCCTTGAACTTTTACTAAAACTCAACCAAAAAGGTCAACTTCATTAGATGTGTTTTAAAGTAGGTTTCAGGAGTTCTGCTTATCAAGGAGTTATTAACTAAATATCTCAGAGTATTTGAACAAATCTCATGATCTGGTGGGGGCCTTAACTCTCATGCCTTTGAGTGCTTTGAGTTTTCTAGTTGTGAAGTGGTCACTGAGCAATACTGATCACATATCCCCTTTAGGACTTTACTTCTGAAAGTTACACAAATTTCTGAAAAGGGAAACCTGCTTTTTGCCAAACAATTAATTCTGCATGTTTAATTTCCTGGGTGAAAAGGGGACCTGGAAAATTGTTATGCAGAGGATTTGGTTCTCACTCTTTAATGGGTAGAGTGTGAGTGATAATTAGCAGGTGCCAATTAAAATTACCACAGATAATTTTTTGTAATTACCACACATATTCTGGAAGTAGGGCCTACGCTCCATGCCTAATAGCACTCATCTGTCTGCCTTTCCTCATTTTCAGATTCAAGGATTCAACATTGAAAACAACCACTTTTCCTATGCAAGTGACTGTACAGGTTTCTTCACTCCTGGAATCTGGATGGGCTTGGTGACATCTGTAGTTTTACTGTGGATCCTGGCCTATGGAATCCATATGATCATGCAGCTCACAACAAACAGCAGATTTGATGATCCCAAAGGTCCAGCTTTGTCAGTTCCTCAGACAGAATAGTCATGGATTGACTTAGTATTGCTATGGCTTTTCCTAATCTGATATTTATGATTTTTATAGCCTTTCTACTTCATGATACGTGTAGCCTAAAAAGATATAATAGCTGAAATGTATAAGTGAACTAAAGGATCCTTATGCTTGACATAATAATTCTACTTATTATTACTGTCATTTGTTAACAGCTGTCTGTGTGAAGGGGCTGAGGTAAGGCTGTAGGGGTTGTTACTCTACCTGGCTATTAGAAAGACCATTACAAACTGCCTTCAGATTATCTTTTATTGGCCAAGAAATGATATCACAAAAGAGAAAAAATGGCAAGGATAAATAACTTATTCGATAGGAAAGTATTTATTGAAACTACTGATCCCTTGGAAGGATCTTTATCAAGTATGTCATGTTTATGCTGCATCTAAAGAAGGCTAAACTATGCCATCTTATTTGTTTCTCTTGAGAAAACCAACCAGAAACGTACAGAGCTAATAAAGTATAAGTCACTAAATAAATGGTCTTGAAATGTCATTTCAAAATGCATCACTTTGTTCAGATGTGATATCACAAAAGTGAATGGGTGGACCAAGGGTTAGGTTCCCTTTAATGTTATCTTCTGCCTGTGAGAATTATGTTAAGTAGCAGTAACTCATGTGTCTGTTTCAGCCATGGACAGGTGATGGAGTTACTAACCAAGACAGGTCCTTGACCAAACTGATCCCAAGATTGTATGTGGTGTCATGGCAATGAGTGCAACTTCTCAAGCTCATAACCTAGTATGATTCCATGTCTAAGTGCAGACAGCATCTTACCAGAGATAAGGTAATTTTCTTAGCATCCCTCCTTTTCCAGGTGCTTTTGGAGTAGCTGTGATGTTTGTAGAAAAAAAAGGGGAAAAAATTATATACACTTATTAGAAGCACTGTGCTTAAGTACTGTTTAAATATGAACATGTTTATGGTCATCTCAGAGATTCCAGAAGCCTGGAAACATTCAGAGTGTGCTGAATTCTTCTTCAATTAATAAGATGCTACATCACCTCACTGGGCAACCTGACTGTGGAGTAAATTACTAAATGTTATGAAAAACTAGGAAATAGGAAAAAAGCAATAGTAAAATGGTAAGAAAAAAAATGGTTAAAATAACATTTTCATTCTTTCTTCCAAAATATTTTGTTAGGACTGTACACGTTTGATTAGTAGTTAGAGACCAAAAAGATACCATTTTGACAAAATTACATGTCTCATGAGAAAAATTCTAAATTTTCTGATCTTGATCTATATCATATAGTTTTCTTTGCAAATATTAGAATAGACAACTGGACTTGTTTTGTTAATTCTCCTTTCAAAGCAAGCGACACAAATGTTATGACTGAAAATTGATACAGTAACACAACTGATAGCTAAAAGAAAGTGAGCCCACTAGAGAGGACTTGGTTTGTAAAAGACAGCTTTCTTATGACTTTTATCTAGATTCAACAAAATTTGGAACAGATTTTGTTCAATAGTGGTGATATATAGGCACTGAAGAATGGCTTTACAATGCCACTCACCTCAGGGTCCTATCTCTGCAGTGGTATGAGTATAGACAGCACACGGTAGTGCTTCCTTCAGTTGTTCTTCCATTCTCCATCATTTAAGCTCAGGAACTTCCTTAGCCAAAGGTGGTGTCTTTGTATTTAATAATTCTGTGTGTAGTTATAGTCCATGAATTTCTCTTGATCCCACGGACTTTCCTAGAGCTCACAGTGTCCATATTGTAGTGTGGCACTCAAGATACCGGTATTCTCTCTTGCTTGCCTGAGCTGGACTTTGGAGAAGAAGAGAAAGAAACCATCTTGTGTAGGCTGTACCATGGAGAAGAGATAAGCCTCTTTCACATGAGGTCAAACTGGAAGACATGTTGGAAGAAATATTTGTTGGATCAGTTTTTCAGTGAGTCAATAAAACTGAAGCCCTCAGAAAAGGGCCAGACTGAGCTGTCTGTTGTGTTTGATATGAAACATTCCAAGGTGAAGGGGAAGGCATTCTGGGGGGGAGAAAAGCTTTTTCTTTCTTCCTTCTCTGACAACAATGATACCATGGATGCTTTGGCAAGTAGGTCCTGTGGGGCCATATAGGCTGTTTCTATAGTGAGTCTGGATATCCCTGTGATGGAAAGCTCAAGCCACATGTTGTAGCTTTTGGTGTGGTAGCGTTACACTTGTGAAGTCTCTGCTGGGAAGAGCAGAAAAGGAAGGGAGCTGCCTACAGCCCTAGCTGCCCTGGGGAACCAGGTGGACTGAGCTCTGGGGACAATGACCAGTCCCTCTTAGAGGAGGATCAACTGCTCTCTGTTAGCAGATCTTCTACAGATCTGTTGATCTGTAGAAGAGGATCAACAGATGTGTTGGGTTGATCTTGGCTGGCTGGCAGATGCCCACCCAGCCATTCTGTCTTTTTCTTAGAGGCCACTCTGCTGCCAACACCTGGATATGGGCATTCAGTACAGCACCTCAGGGAGCTATGTGTGCTACTGGAGTCCCTGTGCCATTTTGAACCCCTGCAGCTGCACATCACAGTACCCTGTGGCTAGAGACAAAGACAACTGATCGCTGGTTTCAGCAGGGCTGGATTCCTTTCTTAACAGGGCCTTCAAATGGCGCTGGGCCTCCAGAAGTTCTACAAGGATTTTGCACCTGCCCGTGGTTTCCTACCTTTCTGAATAAAGTTAGAAACCTGTCAGGGGCCTTCCAGTTCTGTGTACTTCTGATTTCACAATTCAGCTTAATCACAAGTATACTTGTTAAAACATGCCTGCTTTGGGAGCTGTTCCAGCCAGAGTATTAGCCCTGTCTGGAAGGTGTGAGCCTCTAGGACTTCCCCTAGAGCTCACTGAAGTTATCAGAAGTACTCACTGTAACGAGTGCTAGCTCGTTTTTCTACAAAGTACAAAAAAAAAAATTCAAATATGGAGGCAATGATGGAAAAAGCATCAGTTAGAAAACTAGAAGCTTTTTTTTTCCTTCAAATGTATAAATAAATGACACTTTATCAAGGAAAACAAAGGTCAGAAGCTATCAAAAATTTATGGCAAACCTGGAAAAAAATCAGTTTTACAGTGTGAAAAATCAAGATTAGAACGATAGAAAACCCAAACCTAAACACAAAAGTCCTGAAGCCATAACTTAAGGTATTTCTTCACAAAATTCAGCAATGATCATTTGTTGGAAGGGAGAGCTGAGATGGTACTAAAACCTCAACCTTCTGGCCTGATACAGGTTTGGTGTGTGCCCTGATCTGTTGGCTTCTCTGTTTGTAAAATGACTTATTCACAAATCATGTGAAAACCCAGCAATGATTTGCAATGAAACACAACTACAATAGAAATAATCCAAGAGTAGCATTTTTATGTAGGCAGTAAAGAAAGAAAGAAATTCCATCTGTCAAGGGAGGACTCAATGAAGTAATTGGCTTCTCCTTCCTTCTGGGTGACTGGTAAATAATTAATATGCAAATCTAAATCATCTGAATCAGCTCTGTAATTATTTCAGCATAAACTGGAGTCAAGCAGGGGAAACTAGAGATGCTGAAAACAAACAATGACCATGAGAAGTTAGCTTCTAAGATTATCAGAGATACAAGCAGCAGCCTGAATGTTGGATACGGGTCACTGCTGGGAAAAAAACAAAGCAGTAGGTGGTGATGCTTGTGGGGGCCAATGTAGTGATGGTATCATTCTTACACAGGACAAGAGGGTGAGACAACTCACACAAGGGGAGCACAGGCTCCTTTTCCTGCAGCCTGCTTTCTCTGTACCATCCTGTGGTGGGTTGACCTTGGCCAGCTGCCAGACACCCACTCAGCTGCACTCTGGCTCCTCCTCCTCATCCACAGGACAGGAGGAGACGATAAGATGGAGAAGCTTGTGGGTCAAGATAAAGGCAGGAACACCACTTACCAGTTACTATTGTGGGCTAAAAAGATTTATGGAAGATTAATTTATTGCCAATCAAAATAGTTTTGTAGGGGGAAACAAACCCAAAATTAAAACAATACCTTCAGCCTGCTCAGATGCCAAAAAATCCTGTGATGTCTAATATCTTCCGGTAAAGGAACCTGACTGTCAGTTTGCTAATAAAGGTTCTGCTCTCAGAGTAATCTATTCCCTATCAAAACTTAATGCAAAATCAAGGAGAAAAGAGTTATTTCATCAGAACTTGGATTTCTAAAGGCTTAAAAATTATTGAAGGGGGGTGTGGGGGAGGAAGAAAAAAGAAAAAAAGCAATCTTGCCAAGGGGTGGTTCCCTGAGTAAGTCTCTCATTTCCACAAAGTGAGATGGTGTCTTTCTTAGTCTTCCTACACGCGTGGGTGGAAAGGAGACTTACAACACTGACTGAACACAAGAGCAAAACACCTGCTATTGATGTCTCACAAATGAAGTGGCTTCCTTACCTTCACCACAACTCTTTGTATGCCTCCTGTTTGAACACAGGTTCCCTGCTCCGGATTGGCTGGATTTCTGTATAACTTCTGGACCTGGTATGTTCTTGAATTATTATAGTTGAACTTAGTTTTAGATGGCTTTATGTATCATTCATTATTGCCATAATAGAAGACAGTTTGTTGAATGATCATGTATTTTCTGCATTGCAAATCATAGTGTGGGTGTCTAGTGAAAGACTGGGGAACCCATTTTGAGTCTGTCTTAACACTCCTTTAACTAGTTGTTTAGAAGTTGTGTAAAATGACTGGTTACAGTCTCTGTGACATCATGCACAATTTTCTTTAATGAAAACTGCAAAAATAATGTTTACAACAACGACAAAAACACGTTCATAAAAGTATCTTTCAAAGGTGGATAAGTTAAGGACTTTCTGATGTTATGGTTTAATTACAATTTTGTGTATCCTATTTAAATAAATACGGATACATATAGATAGCAGAATTTAGCTGCTAAATAAAATTAAATAGCTAGTAGACTTTAGCTATTTAACAGATAACCCTCTCTGAAGCATACTGGTATGATTTGAGACAGTATGGTCCCTATCTACCCTGCCTTTCATTCACGTACACTTGTGCCTCAGCTGTTCATTAAGTTAACACTGCTGTGTTCTCTTTTTCCACCAAGGATGTAATATATCAGATTTTGCACTAGAGTAGCTGAGATGAAGGTGCTTGTCTGGGTCTGTACTTCCTGCTGCTGAGTAATAAAATCCTGGCAGAGGAGCAAAGCAGAGAGCTGCAAACCCTGATATCTTAACACATTATAGTGATAGTGGGGAAAGATATTTTTATTATAACTGTCAAAAGGGGAAACCAAAGCATGCAAGCAGCCATATGCCTTGTCAGGGTCAAAGACCTCATTGCTGACAGCCTGAGAGGCAGAACCAGCTCCTCTTTAGGCAGAGTGTGTTCTGTCTCTGTGTATCTGAAAAGGCAAGCTCAGGAGTGCTCTGTTTCACATGTTGCTGCAAAGAACCCTAAAGGCTGTCCATGGCAGAAGATACCTAGAGAGAACCAAGATCCAGTTGTAGCTACCTTCTCTCACTCTCTATCTTCAGATTGCAATTGAACAGGGATGTCCTTAGGGTCCCTGTGGTCTCAACCTTCCTGTTTAGAGAAAAAAAAAAAAAAGGAAAAAAAAAAATGTGGATGAAGAGGGAATGGTGAGAGTCCTTGCACTTCTGAATGGTCACCAGAGTCTTTGCCTGGAAAAGGAAAGATGGCAACACGGGGCTCTGACACTGCCAGTGAAGGTGTGCTCACTTGTGTGATGCTGGCTTGTCTTGGAAGGTCTCCCAAGTCTTCAGCTTTCTCTCTGAGAACCACCCTTTGGGACTGTCTGCAAACTAGGGCAGGAGCTGCTGCTTTGGCTGCCCTCCAGAAACTCTGAGGTAGCTGAGAGGGAGTGGGAGGAGAGAATCCTGCAGCTATACCCCATTGATCTTATCACATGCACAAAGCGACAGAATTGGTCCCCAGAGTGTTTGAAACAGGCAGTTGAATTCTGAGTGGAAAACTCTGAGTATTCATCTGTCTTTTTATAACTAACAGGTATTACAAACCTGATTGCTTTAGCTTGTATAGCCTTCATGGATGTGTGGAAGAGCAGATAGGCTGCATCAGTTTTCATTAGTTTAGAAGGTTACAGAATTTTTTTGGGTGTACTTGTTGGTTTTGAGGCCAGGCTTACTGCTACCTTGTGTGGTTTAATAGTGATTAATAGATACCAAAATGGGACAAATGGGGTGGGGTGTGTTGCTTTAAATAGTACATTTTTTTTTTTTTTTTTTGTATTTGAAATATTGGGTAATTTAAAGTTTGTTCAAGTTCTGACATAATTTGGACCCATTTCTTCTATAATTGCTTTTATACCACTCTGAAGTTCAAGGGGGAAGAAAGGGTTTAGTGGTCACAGACTGATGGGCTGAGCATTCTTCCGGCAGCAAATAAATGAGCTGAAGGTCAATGGCCAGTTTTCTGGATTGTAACATCTGAAACTATTCCATGGATAAAATTGGTGTCTAAGAATTAAGAAAGACAGATTTTTTTTCCTCATGAAAGATTATCTTCTGTTTGTTATGAAACACTTGGTTAACACATGAGCTAGTTACTTTTACCACCTTACCTTATCAGAAAGGTGAAGGACTCCGTCAGTAAGGTCATGGTTTTCATCTGGAATAGCCAAAGGTTTCACTTCAAAGATTCAGTAAGACTGCATGTTATTCATTAAGTAAAACCTGCACCTTGTCTAATCAGCAGTGTGTCAGCTGCAAATCCAGGGCTGGATTCAGCTGCTGTGCAATGGGACTCTCACTCTAAAAGTTGTTTATGGTGAGGCCGTTGTAGTACTGATCAAAATTATAGCTCATGTGTTATTCTGATATTATAATATATTGGACCTCCTGTTTCAAAGTGTTAGCACAGAGCTTCAACTGCAATATGATCTGTGCTCCAGCCCTTTGCATGCTTTGTAGGAAAGCAAATCTAAAGGGCACCTGCAACAGAGAAGATGATCTCTGTTATTAGTATTCTAAGTGGAATAAATTCATTATAATCATTACATATTATTGTTTTAGTGTATTTGGAAAGAGGAATGATCTTTTCTCTTTAACACTATTTCCAACGTTAAACAATTACCTGTTAGATACTTCTGTTGAGGAACTTAGTAACCTTGCTCTACTGGTCATGCTGTGGTGATAGTCATTTTATACCAGATACTAATACAACCATATTTCTTACATATTTCTGATACAGAAAAGGTCTCCAAATCAAAATGTACTGTTGGAAATTGCTTTATGTGTACAGAAAGACTGCAGCTTTTTGACAGAACATGGTCTCTATTTACTGATGGTCTAGAGCACAGTGTAAAATTGGCTGTTAAGAAGACAGTTTATATCTTAGATGACATTGGTTGTATAGGCCGTATGGTTTGGCCAAGACACTAAAATTAGCAGGTTTCCCCCAAAACCTGAAGAGTTAAATGTGAAGATTGTATAGCTTTATGTCTCCCTCCTGTGCTGTGTGGTGCTCCTACCACCTTTCAGAAACACTACTGCTCCTGTGCCAGTCACCAGTACAGCTCCCAGCTACAGCATCCAGTCTGCTGATCTCACTGACTCTGTCTGACCTCGTTTAGCTTGTTCAGTCTTAGCCAAGATGATTAGGAATGGAGATCACGAGTCAATGCCTAATGTTTCTAAATTTCCATTTGTGTAAGCTTGCCAAAAGCACAAGCAACTCAGAACAAAACCTACTCAAAAACAGTTTAGTCAAAAAATCTGGAAGGATCAACAATCAAGGGCCAAACCTTAAGTCTCCTTCTGATGAAAAGAAGTGTTTTTGGTCACATCTAGATAAGTTCAAATTAGAAATTAGAGAATGGAGAAATGGGGAAAAAAAAAAACAAACAACCTTCTTATACACAGCAGTTCTAGGATGAGATTGGAAGACCTGCACAGGATACAGGATTTCTGTATAAATCTATGAAATAATGCAGAAGTTTTAATAAGAAACCTGTAAAGAAGAAGATGAAATTCCTTGCTTCTTTCTAGTTTCCTTCCTGTGGGGGATAATACATAAATAAATAAATGGAAAAACATAGCAGCTGATTTAAAATGTCACCATAAACTTTGTTAGTAGGAGTGCATATGTTGTGAAAAACAAAATGCAAACATATTTTTCTCCAAGTTAAGCTTTTATCCTGAGAAAGCATCTGCCTCTACTGAAAAACTGAGCACCACTATACTTATTCTTTGAAAACAGACTCTGAGGGACACTCTGCAGTGTCAGACTGCTTCCAGCTCTCCTGTTCACTTCTCCAAATGCATCAGAGAGGGAAAACAAACCTGTGCTGCACTGCTCAGGTCCACGCCCTTGCAGGCTGTGGGCTGGCTTGCCTCGTGTCATCTTGCATTTTAGGGAGTGGGGAAGCAAGGTGTCCTCTCTTCCTCTCTGATCTTGCAAGCAGCAGGTACAGAAGCAGTATCTGTGCTCTCCTAAGTGCCAAGAGTGTTTCTGCAAAGCACATCATGTGGTGGTAGTAGCCCTTTTCTCAAAAAAACCCACCCAATCATCCTGCTCCCTAACATGCAGAAGTGGTTTGGCAGATGAATGTTGAGCCTTCTGTTTAATCCTTTTTGTTCAAGGGACTATATTGTCCACCTGAACGTCTGACTTCAAGCTCTGCTTGAGTGGAAGTTCACCTAATTTCTTTTCTTCATGTTTGCAACAGGCCTGTTTGCTAGTAAACAGCCGAAGCAAGGAGTGACCTGATCTGGTTTGGTAATATTGTGAAGTCTGAAGCACCAGAACATCCCTCTTCTGCCCACACACACAGCAGCACCTTCTGGCTGGTCCTTCCTGTTAGGTCAGCCAACTGCTTAGAGTTGAGTTCAGTGCTTAACTCTCAGATGTGCTGGCAAGTGCAATGCCTACGTGAGAGTGGCACAAGTACCACTTGTGGTCCTTCACAGAGGGGAAAGCTGATTATTTGTTTAGGAAATAGAGGCTATAGTGCTTAACATGATATTTCAGTCACTTCCATGGCAACAGGCTCTGAGAGAACAAAGCAGGACTTCATCAGATCACATAACAACTTGAAAATGGAATAGAGAAAATTTTACATGACAACACTGTGAAGTTTCCTTTAACTTCTGAATTTTACCTCTGTTAGCTAGCTGATGATTTAATTAGTGAAGTAATTGCTGTTCTGCCAAACAGTTATGGGCAAACTGGCATTGATTTCTTTCAGTTGTCAAGCAACCCCTTGTTTCTGTAGTGACACAGGATGTGCCAGCATAGTGTGATGCCCCTCTCCCCCTCTGCCCAAGAACAATACACACTGTGCAGCAGATACCCTGCAATGATAACTGTATTTAAGGGGCAGCACCAGTTAGAAACTGTGGCCTGGTTCCAAGGCATTGGAATTTTTCCATCTTCTTCCATGAGCTTCAGATTTGACCTGATCTTAGAAATGTGGCATAGCCCATTGCATGGTCTACTGAGTAAGGTCACAAAGCACGTGCCTGAGCGATGGGATTGTGAACCTCCTGTGTTTAAAGGCAAACCTCTCATTTTCCCAGTCTAGATTAGATCTGATCACTATGATTTTAATCCCCTCACCACAGGCAGGGAGAGGGAGACAGTACTTAACCCTTCAGGTCCTTGTGCTATAAGCATCACTTTCACCCTTTCCTTTTGGCTGGCTCATGCAGGTAGTGCCAGAAAAGGCTACGGTGCCCAAGGGTCAGAAAGGGCTTATTGTTAGGCTTATAAGTACTGCAGGAAAAAGAAGTGTTATTAAATGAAGTGCTGAGATAGAAGCAAGTACATGTTGTTTCAGTAACAAAATCTCTCATACATCTCTAGTAAATAAATCATAAACTCATGTTGCAGTTGATGTGAAAAAAAAAAGTGGCAAAGGCAAGAGGGTTTAGTTTTCACTTCATGCAAGTGGCAGCAGAGGAGTCAATTATGATGCAAGTAACTGGTTAAGTAGCTCCACAAGTGAAGCTTGAACTTTTAAAACTTCAACTTTAGTGAAATTTATTGCTAGAAGTATATAATTTAGATGAACCAATTATTCTTGAAGAGTATTTCTGTCATATCTCTAACAGCATAGTCTTCACCCTGAGCAGAACAAGAAATAGTGAGATTTGGTAATTTTTTAGCAGACAAACTAGGCAGTGTCAGATTGCAGTGTAACTTGACTTCTGAAATGAGTGAAGTGCTTGCCAGCTGTGGTAGGCAAATAATTTTTCAGCTTTTCTCTCATTCAGTGACTGCAAATCAGCTGGGAAGTTTGATAGACATTTCAGCTCTATGACTTAGCTTTCTGCTCTTGTTCCTACTCAGCCTTTGCAGAGCCTAGTATTTGCCCCACAAGCCTCACACAACCCTTTTCTAAAGCAGTTTTAGGAGTAAATCAAAGACCCTGCTGCTCCTCAAAAGCTCTCTGTTTAAGTATGTAATTTTGCACTCTGCCTTGAACAGTCTCAGTTTTTACAGCAGGAGATACATGACAGGGAGCTGTGATTTTCATGCCTGTTGCAGAAATCTGTACTGCAATGTGAGGTTTGGTCCAGCATGGAGGTGGTGTTAGTGGCAGAGGTTCACATATCAGTTTGGTTTGATGTTCATCCTTTTGCATTGCTATTTTGCATTGCTATTTTGTATTTCTTTTCTAATTTACTCTGTATGAAGCAAACACTTGAGATAAAATGCCTCATCCTTAGTTTTCTTTACATCTTAAATACTAGGGTCCTAAATATAATTCTTCAGAAAGGAGGTTTGCAAGTACATAATGAAGAATTGTAGTGGTGAGGCTAAATTACCCAGAGGTCAGAACTGGGAAAATAAATTTTTTCTGACTGTCATCTGGTCTACTGAAAATCTACAATATGCCATTTAGTGGTAAATCATGAATCTCAAATTTTGGACACAATTTTATAATACCTGCACCTGAAATTCAGACAAAAAAGCTGCGGTAAAGGCCCTCAAACAGTGGGCTGGTTAATAGAAGGAGAGGTTGTCCAGTACAGCAAACATTATGCCATTTGAACCCAAACTTCCAGAAACTGGAAATTAACTTTGCTGAAAGCTAACCCCCTAACATGGCAGCACTCTCAGTACAGGCTGCTTTCAAAAATTCAGACCTTCCTCTCCAATGCCTCAACTTCTGCTTCAGTAAAATGGTCAGTCACAAAAATGTACCATGATATGCTCAGGTAAATGATGTTGTGCATCTGCAAAGTGATTTATTCTTCTTTCTGTAGCTGAACATCCATTTTTTTCAGATAGAGGATCTGAACCATTATTTTTTTTGTGCCAGTGAAACAGCACTTGTTTAAAATAAACTGGAAAAGGAGTAGTTTTTAGTTTGGATTAAGTGGTACTTAGACTCTTGACAGCTGTCCTAATTTCTTCTCCACTTATAGTAGTGATAAAGCAAGATTTGTTTCACTGAAGTAAACAAAAAGAAACTTTTAATGTCATTTTGGCTGGTTTATTGCAGGTTTTGATATTTTTTTTCTTTCTTTTCAAGACAAAGACAGGTTTTTAAGTTAGAAGAAAACTAGACATTAAACCATCAGTGCAATGTATCCACAATTTCAGTTTCAGTCTTGTAGGCCAGACTGTAATATAAATAATTTAGCATAAAGATGAGGCTGATTTAAAAAAAAAAAAAAAAAAAAAAGCCCCCAAAGAACATAAACCTTGATCATAATTTCTTTAGCTAAGTTACTTTGATGGTTTTAATAACTTATATCCTATTTTGTAGTGGTATCTATGTTGAATATTTCTCTGGAGGGAAGAAGTTTTCCAGCTTGTTTTCCTGGTGAAAATTAAGTAGCTGGAAAAAAAGGATTCCCAGAATTCAAAAGAATCTGCAGCAAGTTGGATCCTTGTTTGTGTTTCAGTATGAAGCAGTATGAAAGTACTTGGAAGCAATGAATCACAGTTGTTTGGGACTTTTTGTTGTCCTATCTCCCAGGTTTTTTTAACCTGCTCTTGAGAAGCAGAGCGTGCCTTGCTAGTTCTTAACAAAATTATAATTCTGTCTGGGTTTTTTTTTGTGAATGTTTGCATCCAGGTGCTCCTAGAAATCATCTGGAAAACAAAAATGTTGTGGTTTTCCTTGCTAGTTTAACCCCTGTGTTCAGTAAGTACCTGTAACAGAAGCAGACCCTCAGACATCTAATGCACGTTGGTTCCTTACAATTTGCAGAGAGGAGAGAAACATTCTGACTTCTTAAGTGTGTATGAAATTAAAAAAAAAAAAAAAAAAACATGCAGAAGCTCTGTAAACAGTCCTTTATTCAAGAGATTTTTAAAAGTTCAAAGTGGAAGTAGTGAGAGACATTTAATCCCTTACTTTTCCTGCAGGAGCAGTCTGTCCTAACTGCTCCTCTAACTTTGATTACTTTGAGCAAGTAATCCTTCAAGACCAGTAAACATTAGAACCTCAGGAGCATGATACCAATTTTTCTATTTCATTATCTGAGGAATGAATGAAAATGAGTAGTATGTTTTTGTACCTAAGTTAGAGACAAATGACCCAGAAGGTTTGATTTCTTGTGAAGCCTGGAGACTCAGTAAGTCAGCGAAGCAGAGTGCTTTGAAAAGCCAGTTTTGAAAACTTCTTCCTTCCCCCTGAAGTAAAACTGTTTATCTGACTATGACACAAATCTTGCTGTAGTGAAATGAATTGAGCTGGGAGGATTGCATCGTGCTAAGCCAAGAAAGAAACCATTTTAAATTAACATTTTTCTGCAAGTCAGCCTGCCTGCAAGTTCACTCAGGAGCAGATAGGGAAGACAGACAGAGCAGAGAGACAGAAATGATAGGATGTACCAAAAGTGAGATGAAAAAAAGATGAAAAAAGGAAGAGCAATCAGAGAAAACACTGGAAAATCTAATTTTTCCTCTGAAAAAGCTGCTTCAGATGCTGTGAACAAGGCACTGTTGATAGGAAAGGCTCAGCTCCGCTGGCCAGAGGAACAAAAGCTGAATATATGTAATGACTAGAGATGAATGAATACCATAAATAATCATTCACCTTCTAAACAGATTTGCTTTTACTGTATTTATGCCTTTTTTTTTTCTTTTGTGGATATTCTAGTGAGCTCACTGTAAACAGTGACTACCACCTGATTAATGTAAACTCCTTGGATACATGTATGAGCGTCAATAATAAAGTACTTTTACTTTAGTAAAAGATATATAAACAAATATAAGTACTTTTTCTCCCCTCAAATTTCCTTGTTCAATTCCTTTGAGATATGATAAGATCCATAGTATTAGAGAAGGTTACTGAAAAGTTTTAAGGAAAAAATCTTCCCTCTTACGTACTAACGACGCACTGTGTAGCCCATAAATAATGTTGCCAAACCCTCCCTTCAGTGGTAAATGTTTTATACTTGCAAATGTTTGAAACTTTACTACCATTCAAATTCTACTGACCTTCACAACAACAGAACTTATGAGAAAGTTTGGGTACTAAAAATAGTTGTTCCTGTTTCTACTTTGTAACTTTGAACTTTGTAGATGCATGTATCATAAATACAGCATGTGCTTCCTGTAAAATATGGTTTTACTGCAGTGTACTGGCAGCCTGTTGATCTTCAGTTTTCTGTGAGAAAAGTTTGTCAGGTCACAGTGCAGTTAACATTGAAGAACCACTGCAGAGCAGCCTTGGCAAAACAATAATGTAGATGCAAAATTAGTTAAAATAAAGTGAATTAGTAGAAAATCAGGGAATCTGTGTATAGATTTTTGAAACTCAGCTGAGAACCCAGTGTATGTATGCAGTCATACTCAGCTATAACTCACCATACTGCCTGAATCTGACATAGCTATTGTTTGCAACACATTGTTTACTAGCTGTAAAACAAGTGTATTCAGCCATAGAGATTAGTCAATGTTAAGTCACACTAGGTAAGGAGATTAATTCTTAATTATTATATTCATAGTTTCATTGATGGCAGTATGGATAGCAGAGGGTGTTGACCTGAGAAGAATGTTGTTTTGCAGCTTAGCCTATTCTGATCTTGATTTTTTTTTTTATTATTTTTTAAATTAAGGGATGATCTTAATTACCATGGTCAGATCCACAATACCCCTGACCTCCTTTGCAGGTCTGCAGCTGCCTTTCTCAAGGTTTAGTGATGCAGTTCAAATTCAGGATAAAATAAAAGCCCTTTTGCAGCTTGTTCACAGGGAACAGGGCTGACGTCCATCATCCCTGTGCGTGCAGAAGACACATAGGCACAGGGGGTCCTCTGCTTTCTGCCAGTGCCATTGGACTCCACGCGGTCCCATGTGGCCCCACAGAGTCTCACCTCCCGGGTTCACAATGCCTGTCCTTGCTTTAGGCAGCTGAGTGGAGCTGCTTCAAGCTTTGGGGAGCCAGAGCAGGACCTCAGCCTTGGTGAAGGCAGCCAGGGCACAAAGACTGCTGAGGTGGCTGCAATGCAGCAGTGATGGCACCGCGCGGGCTTTGCTGCCTGCTCACTCTGTGCAAGCATCTTCCAGAGCTGAGTTTGCTATGTGGCCTATCAAAAGAGAAGGCAGGTGAGGAATTAATGGCTTTTACTGAGACTGTTGACAGCACAGTTCCCTTTGCCTCTACGTCTAAGAAGCAGGGTCTAATTAATCTTGTCCTGAGTTCTGGCCACCAAAAAGACATTTTGTCCACACAGCTGAGAATTCTTGAGCCAGGCAGATTTGATGTTTGGTTTGTTGGTGTGCCTGTTTTCATGGTGATCCTTTATATAGAAACTAGGTCAGCTGCAGCCAAGTGGAAAGAAGGCAAGATGAAGGAAATGGCTCCCGAGCAAGAGAGCATGCTGAGGGACTGCTCAGGTTCAAGAGCCATCAAGAAGAGGTAGCAAGAGAGGAGGGCATGGAGCTGGGAACCTGAGCTTGGAGATGGGAACCACTGCAAGGAGCAGGGAGCACCCAGCCAGACCCTGGCAGGGCCAAAAGGAATCCTCTCCAGGTCAGGGGAGGCTGTGAAGAATTTGCTGTGGTCAGGAAGGCACAAAACTGGCTAAACCACACCCAGAATAGAGGATTTGGTTCAAGAGGCAGAGCTATGTATTAAAATGAATAAATAAATAAATTTTATTAGCATCTTAAGTAGCTCTTTTTTTTTTTTTTCTATTTAAGATTTTAGCTGTGTTATTTTATTATGATAAAGCCTGGCTGCTTTGGTTTGAGGTTTTTTGTTAGTTTTTGGTTTTGGTTTTGGTTTTTTTTTAATAAGTTTTTAAGCCACTCACTTGCCTTTAAGGATCCCTGTAAAGGGGTCTAGGGGAGAAACTTCAAAGCTATGGATAGCTTTCAGTCTCATCACCCAGCTATGGTCAGCTATTTCTCAGCAACACAAAGCTGAGGCTGGCTGAAGACCAAATTGTTATAATACAGAAAATTTCTCTCCCTGGTTGCTCTGCAACCAGCATCAGCAGGCTTCCTGTTTTTAGATCGCCCTGACACCCTGCAAAGGAATGTGGAAGCATTGAACCTTGTGATAGAGGACTTTGCAGACTGTTTGATTGGCTGGGAGAGAGTTTCCAGAATTTGGCAGAAACTCTCATTAACCCCCAACTGTCCTTTTTCAGAATACCTTTTTCAGAATTTGTCTGTGTGGGCAATGATTGGTGTTAGTAGCCTCTCTGAGGAAAAAGCAGCAAGCCCACTGGAAGTGTCCTGTGGGAAAAGCTGAGCTCTGGGATTAGCCAGCATCGAGCTGTGCCAGTCCCAATGCAGAGGATGGATGAACCAATACAGGTTCTGTGTAAGACTCTGGCAGGGGGTTAAACATAGAAAGACTGAATGGTTGGTACAGCATCAGTCTGGCCTTGAGTACCAGAGCTGGGAATGTAATTCTTGTTTTCAAGACGTATTTCCTTTGTATTGAACAAGCAGGTGTGTTATAGGGAGATTTTAAACTGTTGAGTCAGGTATGAAATAACATTTTTCATAACATAAGAGGAATGACCTAGAATCGTATGGGTGTTTTTTTTTTTTTTCCATGAAAGATACTGTGTCACACAACAGGAAAGAAAGAAACCTTAATTTAGTTGAAATGCTGACAATCTGTTTAAAGTGTATCCAAGAAGTTCATTTAAGCTACTGCTGCTCAGTTTGCTTTGTAAGAATCCAACCCTTGAGAGCCCAGGGATGCTGTCTGCTGAAACACAGTAGAACAGAAAAATACAATCATTTTCCCTGAACTATTTTCTTCTTCCTTCCTCATGAGTAATGTTATAATCACTCAGGATATGTTTTAGAAAAAAAAAAAAAAATGGCCCTATTCTGAAAAAGTCAGGAAAAATATATTTTTTATTATTTTAAAAAATTACTATTCCACTATGGATGGATGATTTTTGTTTTGTTGGGGGAGGGGGCGAGGAAGGGGAGCAAGGGTGGGTGGGAAGAGAAGATAATTCAAGACTGAATTTGGAAGAACCAAGAAGACAGGAAGCTTGCAGGGATATCTCTAACTCATTCTTACAGGGGCGAGGAAGGGGAGCAAGGGTGGGTAGGAAGAGAAGATAATTCAAGATTGAATTTGGAAGAACCAAAAAGACAGGAAGCTTGCAGGGATATCTGGAACTCATTCTTACGATCTGAATCTGTAAATGTTTTACAGAGCTATTTATGTAAATTGGCTGATTGTTAATCTTTGCAAAGATTAAGAGTAAAGGTAGTGACCTGAAGCCAACTTAGAAGGTACAGTGATTAATGTCTCTCCATAACTAATTTCAGTAAGGAATTCCAAACTACTATACTTTCCATATTTTTGGAGTTGTATATCTCTCCTCCTTCTCCTTCATATTTTCTTGGGAATTGGAAATATATAGCTAATGAAGCCTTTCTTATAAATATAAAGAAAAGTTGTTGATCTGTAAGAAATAAAAGACATTTCTGTTTTCTGACCTGTAAAGTAAGTTTTGTGCCTCTTCCTGATTTACACCCACTGGATCTGGTATCAGATTCCTGCTTCGTATCTGCCACACAAAGGTAATACCTGACATGCTGAAAATCCATCTCCTAAATTTTGTGGAAATCACTTGTTGGAGAAGCCTTGCCCAGCACTGACGTAAACTTGTGTGAACCTATTGACCCTACTGAAAATCCATCTCCTAAGTTTTGTGGAAATCACCTGTTGGAGAAGCCTTGCCCAGCACTGACGTAAACTTGTGTGAACCTATTGACCCCAGAGGCTGGACACACAGTGGTGTGTGACTGAGCCAGCAGAGAGCTGGGGAGCTCCAGGGGTCTGCTGGGGGACTAAGTACCGCAGAATTCTGCAGGAAGCTCAACGACAATTCTTCATGAGGACTCAGAGGCCTCTGCAGAACATGTAGAGGTGTTCGATGGAGGGTGTTTAATAAAACAGCACATTTCACAAGTCCTAGCCCTGTTCCTTTTCTTAGGCTTAGCTGTTTCTGTGGGAAATCACCGTGGCTTCTATTCTTTCTTCCATCATGGTCAGCTCCTGAGGGAGTGTGAATATTCCCCCAGATTGCATTATAACTGAACAGATTTGTTATTTATTAGGTACCCACTGTGTATGGAGGACTCCTGTTGATTTCAAAGGATGACATGGATAGGCTTTAAAAGAACAATTTCTGAAGACCTGGAATGCATATGCAGGGAAAATTCTCTTAAAATATCTTGAGATCCTAAGCTGAGAATTACTTCTAATAACAAAGTAATAGCATCTTTCTACAGTTTTTACATATTAGCTTCAATTAAGAAGAATTCTGAATCTTTCTAGAAAAATGACATGACCCTACAACACTAACATATAGCTTGCTTTGAATCTGAAATAAGTAATTAATTCAGAATAAGGGAGAAGGGGATGGGTGCTAGCCAAAGTTCACGATTACTGCTCCCTGATGTTCAGGCTGTTTGAGTTCAATACTAATTCAAATGCAAATGAGGCAAACTGGAAGAGCCTTAAAATTTGGGTCAGTGTAACTCTGGACCTGATCTCTGAACTTGGTCTTTTCTAAAAGAAAATATTAGTGGTTAAGCAACTATTGGTTAATATTTTTCTCTTCTGTATTTTTTCAGTATTTAATAAACATATTACAAGGTTAAAGGGGAGACTTACAGTGTGATTTCACATCTGAGTATTTTTGGCCTTTAATAATTGCTGTTTTCCTTTAAATACATTTTTTCATTTAAATACATGCTTTCCTTCACTGTTGATTAATTTACATTGATATAAATGTGCTCTCTTGTTGAGACTTCTATTCCACAAGAAACCATTTTCCTGAAAGAAAAAAAAAAAAATTCCAGCATAGCACATGGAGTCATGTGTTACCTATCTCATAACACGTTAAGGATATTGCTCCCAAACTCAGTGAAACTTCTTGTACGATAAGAAGTGGAGAACACTTTGTTTATCTAAGTTAAGGCAGGCACTTGTTAATTCATGTGACAATGGGATGTAGCTGCAACATCCCACCAACTGCATCTGCGTTTTGGATTATTCTTGAGACATGTTATTAATGATATAGTTGCCTTAGTTTTCTATGATTAATTTCAGTCAGTGGTAAAATAAGTACACATGAATATAGACATGAAAATGGGAGCAGAGACTATGTCCACCCACTTCTACCTCACTCCAGCGGCAGTTGCGTGGCTGCAGTCTCCTCTCATCACCGCAGTTTCAGCCTGAAATTTAAATTTTGCTAACAGGAAGATTCCCCGGCCATGCTGAATGGATACGTCTGCTCGTACCTTACTCTCTGGTTCAAGCAGCAGCTTGCTCCATGCCTGTCCCTTTTCACTGGGGGACCGTTTGACCTGTGGCACGTTACAAGTCCACAGTTACTACCAGCCAGGCGCTCAGTCTCCTGGCAGCACAGGAGACGCTCTGCTAAGCCGAGCTTGTTCAGGGTTTACTAGGTATTGACAGACATCCAGCTGAATGAGTAAAAAGAGGAATGTGTTCAGCTGGCTCCAAGACTTCACAAGCAGGTTTTATTGCAAGTTGAGTTTGTTTGCTGCAGCGTGGGGAGATGGGAGTACTCGTGGCGTTTGTTTTGCTGGTAGATGATGTAGAAGTTTTACGTGAGAGAATCTAGATTAGAAAGAATCCCTGAGTAAATATATCTGCGTGTTTCTTGTCCAAAATTAGTGAAAGATTAGGAAGTAAAGTCTTGATTAAGATAAACCTGTCTTTGATCTGGCTATGAAATATTCTCAGGACCTTATAAACAGAAATGACTGAAAAACTTTGTTGTTGATGATAACCTGGTCACTGAAAAAGAGACAAAGGATGACTGAAAATCGAGGAAGGAACAAGGAAAATGGGATTGAAGATTACCTAAAATATACACCTGTCAATGAGAAGACTCTGGATGAGCTCTAGCAGTTTGGTAAAATTTATAAAAACAAATGTACATAAGAATATTGTCAGAAAATACATACCTCCAAACTCAAAAGTAATACGAAGTCCAATATTTCCACATAACTAACCCTTACAAGATATATTTTTTTAGTGTGTTTTTACATCTGAACATTTATGAAAAAAGCAGATAAGATTTTGGAAAATATAGTATTCACGTGAAGTTTTCTTTCTTAATAAAGAATCTGTACTGAGAAGATAAAATGGAATTATATTCCTATGGCCTGAATGTGGAGAACATAGAGTTAATGTAACGGAAACTTGATCAATGAAATTCTACATAGATGAAAAAAAATGTGCAATTCTTTTGCCACAAAGATAAACATAATGGAGGGATATTAAATAAATAAAAGGGCATTTAAATTGTATTTAAAAAATGGAAATAAAAATGTATTTTACTGGAAAAAAGCAAACTATTAAAGGGATTAGCAACTACAAAATAAAAAATCATAAGATTCAGTCTAAGAATGATCAGTTTAGAATAATTACACCACTGAGAAATTTCACAGAATGACATTGAAGTTAAAACTTCCTCCATATTTTTGACACACCATCTTTTTTCAATTTTGTGTTTCACCAGAATAAATTTACTACTCTTCTTTGCAATAATTTATGTTTTGTTGTTTTCAAGGAAGCAATTGAACTTTGTTCTGAGTATAAATCAAAGATAATAGTTAATGACTTTTGCTGATTAACAACTTTCCTCAACAATAACACAACTGATTGAACATCTTAGATAAAAACCAACATAGCTGATGACATGCTAATACACAGAAAATGTCAGTTGCAAAAAGTATAATCATACTACTTCCAATTAGCTATCATCACCTGAAAGAATTTTAAACAATTTTAAACAATTGATAAAATTGTTGAAATATTTTTCCTTCTCATGCTTCTTCTCCATAGACATCATTATGGCACTATTGACTCAAATTTTAGTTGATAGAAGGTAAAATAGACTTGACTTCACAAAGGAAAGCCCTCTAGAAGCAAACCCACATTCTAGGCAAACTTTATTTCATGATGCTTTTGCATCTCTCTGAAACTAAATATAGAATCGTTTGGGTTGGAAGGGACCTTTAAAGAACATCTAGTCCACCCCCCTGCTGTTGGCAAGGACACCTCCTACTAGATCAGGTTGCTCAAAGCCGCATCCCAACAGAGCTTGGACACATAGTCTTCCAAAAATGAAAAACTTAATCTGGGAGTCATATTGTGCAGCAAATTTTAAAGCAAAATTCCTCCTCTGAGGTGATAAAAATCAAAAGCATAGTATAGTGTTTCATCAGGTGGCATCTGCTTTTTTCTAGCTCAGAATGTTTGCTGAAAATAGCGCACTATTTTCAGAAACATATTTTGAAATTCAGTGCCAAGCTTGTGTTTTGTAAGCTTGAGGAATATTATTAGCACTTCATGTAATGCAGAGGCTTACTAGTCTGTGTTTACTCTAGCACTGTCTCTAGCACCTTGTTATATGAAGAATACATACACAAGTCTATAGGACCTGATGAGATGCATCCGGGATGAGAACTGAGGGAATTGTGTGCTGTAGTTGCCAAGTCACTCTCCATGGTCTTTGAAAGGTCATGGCAGTCAGGTAAAGTCACTGGAGACTAGAAAAAGGGAAACATTTCACCCATTTCAAAAAGGGTAGAAAGGAGGACCCTGGGAACTATTGATCCATTAGCTTCACTTCTGTTCTGGGAAGATCATGCAACAGATCCCCCTCGAAGCTATGCTAAGGCACACAGAGGAAAAAAAGGTGATTCAAGACAGCCAGCATGCCTTCACCAAGGGCAAGTCCTGCCTAACCTAGTGGCCTTCTGTGGTGGAGTGACTACATCAATGGACAAGGGAAGAGCTATGGATGTCATCGACTCAGATTTCTGTAAAGCCTTTGACTCAATCCCCCACAACATCCTGCTCTCTAAATTGGAGAGATGTGGATTTGGTGGATGGATGGTTGGATGGTCACATCCAGAGAGTAGTGGTCAATGGCTTGATGTCCAGATGGGGATCAGTGCCAAGTGGCATCTCTCAGGGGTCTGTACAGAGACCATACAGTGCTGTTCAGTATCTCCATCAATGAAATAGTGGGATTGAATGTACCCTCAGCAAGTCTGTGGATGTTAACAAGCTGAGTGGTGTGTCACACCAGAGGGTTAGGATGCCATCCAGAGGGACCTGGAAAAGATTGAGAAGTGGGCCTATATGGACCTCAGGAGGTTCAACAAGGCCAAGTGCATGGTCTGCACCTGAGCTGGGGCAATCCTTGTTATCAATACAGGCTGGGGGATTAAGGGATTGAGAACAGCCCTGCAGAGAAGGACTTGGGGATACTGGTGGATGACAAGTTGGACATGAGCTGGCAATGTGTGCTCACAGCCCAGAAGGTCAACTGTCTCTTGGGCTGCATCAAAAGAGCCATGGCCAGCAGGTCAAGGCAGGTAATTCTCACCCTCTACTCCACTCTGGTGAGATCTCACCTAGAGTACTGTGTCCAGCTTTGGAGTCCTCTGCACAAGAAAGATGTGGACCTGTTGGAGAAGGTCCAAATGAGGGCCACAAAGATGGTCAAAGGGCTGGAACACCTCTCCTATGAAGAAAGGCTGAGAAGTTGGGGTTGTTTGGCCTGAAAAAGAGAAGGATCCAGGGAGGCCTTATCATGGCCTTTCAGTACTTAAAGGGAGACTATAAGAAAGATGGGGACAATCTCTTTAGCAGGGCCTGCTGCAACAGGACAAGGGGTGATGGTTTTAAACTAAAAGAAGGTAGATTTAGACTAAATATAAGGAAGACCTTTTTTTACAATGACGGTGATAAAACATTGGCACAGGTTGCCCAGAGAGATGGTAGATGCCACATCCCTGGAAACATTCAGGGTCAGTTTGGGTGGGGCTCTGATTAACCTGATCTAGCTGAAGATGTCCCTGCTCACTGTGGGACAGTTGGACTAGATGACATTTAAAGGTCCCTTCCAACCCAAACCATTCTTTGATTCTATGTTTTCATGAATGTACACATTCCTGTGGGAAGAAGTCTGAAAAGTCTGTGCTAAAACTCCAGGAGAGCATTAGTCATGATGTATGGCAAACAGATCTGCCCATATAGCCACTTTGCTGTGCACACAGACAGGCCCAGGCTTTCTGAGCATCTCTTCTGGTAAGAAGACTTGTTCATGCAGATCCACTAGAGTTACAGGTTTTGGTGCACACGGCAGTCTTGGATTCACACAGTATCAACTATATAGCAGTCATTCCACAAGAATAAACATGGAGGCCACGTTTTAGGGAGGCGAAAAAATTGTTAAATGGTAAATCAGTCCTAGAAATGATTCAAAATTGGCGTTCTGATATTGTGCCAGTCACGTGACAGCAGCCCAGAGGACATGTTTCTTAAAGAATTCTATTGTTGCCCATTCAGTCAGTGAGCAGGATATGTAGGAAGATGGAAAGTTTTTGAAGACTTTTTTTTTCATCACATATTGATAGTTGGCAAGGCAAGTTTGCCAGAATTTAGGAGTACGGTTATCAATTGCCTAAAGGCAGAATGACTGTTGTCCTTAAAAGGAACACATTGGACAACCATGTACAGGAGGCTGAGGAATTAGAGAAGCCTCTGGAACGAGAGTGGAGCAAAACATTGGACAAAGTGGAAGCATGGCAATTCCTTCATGAAGAGTCCCATACTGAGCTCAGCAGAGAGGTCCTCGATGGGTAAATAGCATGGAAGCTGGGTGGCAGATCCCCCAGATAGATTTCCAGGAAAGGCTCCAGTATGTAGACTTACTTGGTTAATGACATGCTCCACCCAGGTAACACTTTCAGCAGAACTTATTTACAGTAGACACAATATTGCATTGATGACACTAAATTGCTTTCACTTCTGAAGCTAACTGGAAGAATTGTTACAGGAAATTTTTATGTAGTTTACATCCTGGAAATGCTAATTTGTGTCTCTGACCAGTGATTCTGGTGGGAAGACTCACAGGAATATCACAGACTCTGTGCTAGCTAGTGTAATTAGAAGAGAGGATTCTGCTTCAGAAAGGTGGAAGATTATATAGTAATTGCTGAAGCACTTAAACTGATTCAAAGAAAAACGCTGCAAGTACAGCATCTTGAAAAATCATGGCACTAATGTCCCTCAGGCACAGTGGGATTCTATTCTAACTAAAGGGAATGATATAATGTCCTCACAATGAAGGGTAAACTTTTTAGTCTTTAAAATTTTCAGTCAAGTCATTGAATTTTGTTTCTTTTCCATTTGTTTGCTTTTATGCAGTAAGGAATCTGGAAATTTATTCAACATGTCAGGTTCTGTCCATTCAGAAACACAGCCTGAATGTAAGTATCAAATGTGTTTCTTCTTCTCTCATCACATGCTGAAAATAGATTTCATGTGGTTTCTGTGAACTGATTCTCCAAAAGTTGTCAATAACCTCTTCCAGAGTTTAGAAACAAAAATGCAAGGGAAATTGGGGGGAAAAAAAAAAAAGTGCCCTGTAGTTTTCTTTTTTTAACTAAACTACCACTCTTTAGCAACTCAGGCCAAGACTACAGGAGTACAACACCCAGATTATTTCAAGAAGCCTTACTCTGGAGATAGAGCTCACATATTGTTTGGAGTCTTGAATCTCAAGCTATTTAAATTCCAGAATGGTACCTTTTTCCCTTGATTGCTCTGTATGTCAGTTTACTTCCTTTCCCATATATATTCCATGGTCCCTGGTAGCATTCTGCTAATCTTAGAAGAAACTGTTCCTTAGGAGACAGTTTTAAAAAAGACCAGTGGGAAAATGAAAAAACACAGTTTAAAATGCACCAAATCACATTTCCCAAAAGATTTACTAACTAACAGAGTTTTTAGAGCATTTAGAGTTGTTGAAGCAGTTGTCTATCATCATGCTTGATATGTACTTAGAAATGGGAGCACTTCAGGATGGAATTTCATCTGACACCCCCAGGTGCTAAACCTTAGATGTGCTATTGCATTTTCCCAGCATCTGTTGCTTTGGTTCCCTTGTAGTTTTCAGAGAAGAAAATCTTGATCCAGGCCCACCACTGCCATATTATTGCTTCTCTTCATTTCTGATTCTATGGGATTCTCTGTGTTTCTGGTGGGAGACACCTGTGGCTACACACCCAATTCTGCCACTGATCCTCGGTGTAATATTGACTGCTTTTACTTCCCTGCTTTCACATCTGTAACAGAGAGAAAGAGAGGGAGAAGGAGAGTTTCATTCTCTTCAACTGTGTTTTCTGGGGATATAAATAGAATTCTCAGTTCCAAAAGCTATTACGCTTTTGAGGAAAAATAATGAGTGGTAACAATGGGAAGCAACTAGGCAAAATTTCCTGAATTGGTTAAAAGCCTTAGAGAATATACAAGATCTTGGGAAATTAGTGTTTGTGATTTAATTTCTATGCTTTCTCTTTAGTAAACATTTAGTCTCAATGGCATCTTTCAGAAAGTGGTAATCAATGTTGGGTTCATACTAAAGATGTTTAATTTTTCTCTGGTAATAAAGAAACCCCTTGACCCCAGCCACTGGTAAATTAATACACAAATGAAATTAGAAATGTTTTCCACTTTTTATGGTTATGAGGAGGGAGTGAAAAGTAATTATTCAGTAGCAATAATGAAGTTTACAAGTCGGATGCAATTGTGTTTATTGATGGGTACATGCTATATCCAATTTGCTTAAACTCAAGGCAGAGAGAGTTGGTTCTTTGCTCAGTGCTCCAGGTCTTGTGCAGCCATTCTTGACTTCAGATAGCTTCTTGAGATTTTTTCTCAGATAGGCAGAGGGTAGAATACATCTGTCCTAGCACAGACATCTAAAAGTTAGACATCTTGCTTCAACCCATTTGCCTAGGGCTTTTTGTAGTCGGTGAAGAGAAATACTCATTTCTGATGTGTAAGTTACCTCAGGCTGGTATAAGCACCTCAGTTAAGCGAGGTGGAAGTATTTACATCTCTCTGTAAATTGCAAAAAAAAAAGGGTTATGGTGACCAATTTAGAATACGATGACTTAAGAATTCAAGCTGTCAGATTGTTAGATAAAAAACTTTATTAATAATGCCTCTCAATTTTGTTATTAATAAGTATCATGAGAATCACTGTTAAAATTTTGTAAAATAATAAAAGCTTTAAATATCTCTGAAAATTTGCTTTTATAACATTCCTTTGCTCTGAGTGTTCTTCCACTGATGTTATCCCTTTGGGCAGTACCTTACCCATCTTAACAGCTCTTGCAGTGATGCACATTAGTCATACTTTGCTACTAGATCAGATGTGCTGCTCTAAAATGTTGCTTATCTTATACCATAAAGGTATCCTGCTAATACCATATGATCAACCTTTGACAAGGAAATACTAATTTTTTTTTCTCCACATTTCCAAGGAACCTGCCCTGCTGAGCAGTGCACTAAAATTCTACATGCTTTTGAAATTCCCAGGAAATATTGCTTAACTGGTGTTTCTCTATGCTTGGCACAGTAGTATTGTCTAAGATGGTCAAAAGATAAATCCATGATAAGATAGAGAGTGATAATGTAACTTGCAAGGCAGTTAACAAGGTGTGGTGGGTTGACACCATTCAGTGCCTAAGCACCACCCAGGTGCTCATCTGCTCTAACCCCAGCAGAGTGGGGAGAGAATAGAAAGAGCAAAAGAGAGACAAACTGTGGGTTGAGGTAATTTAATGTGTGAAGTGAAGCATAAAATAAATAAATAAATAAAATGGGCACAAAGGCAATCATTGACCATCTCCCACACGTAGACTGTTGCCCAGCCAGCCTCTGAGCAAAGTCTGCCTTCTCAAAACAACTGTCCCCCTCAGTTTTTGTTGCTAAACATGATTTTATATGGAATGAAATATGCCTTTGATCAGTTTGGGTTAGTTTCCTTTGGTGTGTACCCCGCCAGCTTCTTGTGCATCCCCAACCTACTCGCTGGGAGGGCAGAGCGTGAATGTCTAGCTGCTGTGAAACAACTGCTCAGCAATAACCAAGACACTGGTGTGTTATCTATGCTTTTAGTCATAAATCCAAAACATCACAAGATCCAAGCCAACACCATATGGGCAGCTATGAACAAAATAAATCCATTCTAGACAAACCCAGTGCGATCTCCATCCTTTATTCCATATCATTTTGTCTTGTTCAGGTCTTACTCTAGCCAGTACCTCCCCAATATACACCACCCTCTCTACTGTCATGTAAGATATAGATACAGATGTATGTTCACAGATATTCCTTTAGTCTATGGGCCACCCCTGTAAAATGTTTATAAAATGTCCATTCAGTTTGTTTAATCTAGGACTTGGGCTTCATGTGTTAAGATAGCTGCTCAGGACAGGTGAGATGGCATATTGTGTTAAACTGTTGACTTGGGCTGTACTTGCCTGGCTTCTCATGAGGCTCATTCTCTGTTGGTTTCAGTGAAAGACAGTACTACTTGTACTATTATGTGCAACCCATATCACATGCTATTTTCCTCCCCAAGGTTTAGTCTCCTTGATGTACACACTACATTTCTCCATCCCCACCAGCTGTACGCCAATCTTTGAGTGAAATGCTCTATAATCCTAGCTCCAAAACCCTTGACCAAAAATGGTCAAGGCTGACTTTGGGTCTCTCCAGATGCTCTCTGCCAGAGGCTCCAGTTGAGGTCATGCTCCCCAGCAGCAACATAATTTCTCACATCTGATCCTGACTGGATTGGCCCACGTATGAACTATCTGCTGTTTGATCCATTCAACAGTTTTTTGCTCAGAGCCTCAGTAAAAACAGTTATTTTGGGCCACTCAACAGAGAGGACTCCCAGACTGACTGGTACATGTAATAGGCATTCTCCAGGGTCCCACAATGCCTAGGGAAGTCTGTGTTTCTTTTTTGCTAACCAGTAGGGATGTGACTGTTATCTTATTGGTCAAACCTATTGGGATGTGATGGTGTTCATCTTGCCATTTTATGCCCCACAACTGGATCTCTCATGCAAGTCCATTGGTCTTGCTTTGTTTTACGGCAAAATCAGCTTTCAGAAGAATCTGAATCTTTCTTTCCTCTTTCCCAGACACTTCATCAACTGTGTTGCCCCACTCACTGATGACTTTCCTGGCACACAGGCCCTTATTCAAGTATGAAGGAGAAACAGTAGTCCTCAGCCAAGTTGCAAATACAAATCTAGACAAAGCTTCAGCATAAAAGGATCTTCCCCAGCAGCTCTCCTGATATCTGGAAAGGTGAGCCACAAAACTCAGTTCAGCTACTGAGAAAAGACACAGGAATTGACAGCAGTTAACTCAAGACATAACAAACATAAATAAAGCTTTCCAAGAAGGTGAGGGAGTGAGGGATCAGCAGTGGCTTGGATCAGCTAACAGTGGCTAGTATAATAAGAAAAACTGTTTCTCCCTACAAACTTCACCTCTTTTCTACTATTTTTTTTTTCATTGTTGCAAACACATTCTTATTTTTCAAATTCAATTTATTATTTTTTTCCCTAATCATTCAGTAATATCACAAATCATATCAAAACCCCTTTCCTCTTCCATGCAGAGGTGTATGCTTAAGGTCCTTGTAAGCAGCTTTCCATATCTTTGCTTATTTCTGGTTCCTGCCTATAAGGAAGGTTTTGTGCCAGATTCCATGGTCACTCAGAAAGTCTTCAGCCTTCCTCCACTAAACTCACTCCACTATGAATTCATTATCTAGCCGAGCATCTATCTGATGATCCATTCTCAGGTTACCTGTAAAAGGTTGACTGCTCCAGAAACATTTCAGCATAAGTTTGGAAGGAAGCCTATTCCTTTCAGCTCTTCATTTTGCCCTGGCCATTCCTGGTGGTTGACTACAAGTCTCAGGTCAGGGCACTGTAGACAGGCTTCAGAATTTCAATGCTAATTCTGCATGCTAATTTCTACTGCCTCATCAGCAATAATTCACTTTGATTAGTACTGGAAGTTGTTTTCCCTTGTCTCTTTTATTCTGAAATGTGTATGCCTATCTCCACAGGGCATTTTGCTGTACCCATGATGATCTGAGAGTGTTGAAAAAACAGCCTTTATGGTCTAATATCTGCTAGAAGGTATTATGTTTGTCCTGTTCATTTCTAGCTTATGATTCAAACCACTAATGAAAATGTAGGGTAGAAAATTAATTAGCATAGAATCATAGAATGGCTTAGGTTGGAAAGGACCCTAGAGATCATCTAATCCAACCCCCCTGCCACAGGCAGGGATGCCTCTCAGCCAGACTAGGTTGCTCAAGGCCTCATCCAACCTGGCCTTGAACACCTCCAGGGAGGGGGCACCCACAGCCTCTCTGGGCAACCTGTTCCACACTATCACCACCATTGTACTGAAGAACTTTGTCTGAAGATCCAGTCTACACCTACTCTCCTTCAGTTTAAAAGCATTTCTCCTTTCCCTGTCACTGGACACTCTTGTGAAAAGTCCCTCTGCCGCCTTCCTGTAGGTTCCCTTCAGGTATTGGAACGAAGTTATAAGTTCTCCCGGGAGGCTTCTCTTCTCCAGGCTGATCAATGCCAGTGCCCTCAGCCTATCCTTGTAACAGAGATGCTCCAGCCCCTGGATCAACTTTGAGGTACTCCTCTGGACTCATTCCAACAGATCTATGTCCCTTTTATGGTGGGGACACCAGAATTGGATGCAGTATTTGAGGTGGGATCTCATAAGAGCAGAGTAAAGGGAGAGAATTGTGTCTCTTGATCTGCTGGCCACACCCAGCACACCCTTGATGCACCCCAGGATGTTGTTGGCCTTCCGGGCTGCATGAGCTTCTCATCAATCAACACCCACAAGTCCTCTTCAGGGCTCCTCTCAACCAGCTCTGTACCCAGTTTGTAATTGTGCCTGGGATTGGCCCGACCCAGGTGCAGGACCTTGCACTTTGACTTGTTGAACCTCGTGCAGTTTGCATTGGCCCATTTCTCAAGTCTGTCAAGGTCCCTCTGGATGGCCTCCCTTCCCTCAGGTGAGTCCACCACACCAGACAGCTCGGTGTCATCAGCACACTTGCTGAGGGTGCACTCAGTGCTACTGTCCATGTCCCCAACAAAGACATTAAACAGCACTGGACCCAGAACAGACCCCATAGAATAGATTCCCAGACAGAATAGGTCCTATTTGAAATGTCATCTAAGTATGAATGTGAAACATTAGTAATGGCTCTTCCACAACAAGTTTTTTTAATCAGTTGTGCACCCAGACATCATTTCCCTTAGAACATTTTTTCTACTCTTACTTCTGAATTGCTATTAGTTAAGCTAAAAACTGTATTAAAATCAAATAAAATGCATATATTTTGTATCTTTGATCACTTAGCTAGATGCCCCCTAAAAGAAGAAAATTGTGACATATTATCTGTATTTCATTTCTATGTATACCTGGCCAATTTCCTAGGAAATTGTAGTCCTCTGCAGTTTTTCAAATATATTGCATACCAGAATATATTTGAATAAATTCTAAAATACTTATCAGATTACTGCACAAATTCTAACCTATGATTTTTGGGTGAATTTATTCTCAAACTGTTAACTTTAATACATACCTTAGATTTAAATGTTCATCACTCCCACCAGCACTGTGCTCATAATGCATTCCCTTTTCCATGTTAAAATGAATTTCATTAGAGAATTGACTGCAATTTACCTCTGTGAAGACTGAAGCATAGAAAGTCTACAGTTTGTCTTCCCTTCTGTTTACTAAATCACTTTACTCTTCTTACTTCTAACACTTTAAAACTATTTTCTTTGATATCTCCAACTAAAATATATTTTCCACCACAATCTTCCTGAATTTATCAATCTATATTTTTGGTATTCCTTTATAACAGTCCTCAGGCACATGCCAAATTTTTTAGATCCTATACAATTTCTTTTTCATTTTTTGATTTTAGAAGCTTTACTGATTCAGGCACCATAGCATTCTTCTCTGCTCACTGTCTCTGAATTCTTTAAACGAGTTTTGTCATTATATATTTAGAATAGCCCCTTTCAAAAGCTACCAGTTCACTTGAACTTCTTTATCCCTTACATTATCTTCTCAGGAGGTGTCCGTCTCAGCTCCCAGTTCTTTCTGTGCAGTACAAAAGCCTGTTATTTCATTATTACTTTCATCCTCAAATAATTTCCCATCTTTGAGTTTTCAATCAGTTCCTTCCTGTCAGATAGATTTGAAATACTTCTTTCCTGGTAAAACCGAAGTCACACCTTCCTGAAACCAGAAGTTTGTCCGCAACACTAGCAACCGGATCACTTGGTTTGTCTGTACCCTGACACATGAGATCCTTATAATCAAAAATTTATATGGATGGTAAAAATCTACCTTATTACCTGGACTTTGGATCTTTCTGATGGTAGCTCAAAGACCCTTTCATCGGTGTCCTCTTCCAATTTCCTTCTTCATGTAAGATCCTGAGCATGGAACAGCGTGTTCTTTCCCTTTTTGATCTTCACCCACTGATAGTGTACAAGCCTCTCTCCTATCTTTTCCTCTTCTGTTTTTGATGCTATTCTGTTGTATTACAAAGACTGTACCAAGTTTTCTTTTATTGAGAGCCAGAAAATTCAGGCAAAAGGATTTATTTATTTTTTACTTTTGTCTCCTCAAAACTTTATATGATGTTCATGCAACACCTTATCCTGTTTTTGCATGAGAAGAGAAAATGAGCTATCATACAGTCCCTGCCAGGCCAGACAGTACAAACCTATTTTTCTTATTTCAAATTCTAGACAGATAGAATCAATAGAAATACTAAGGTTGAAAGACTCTTCTGCGGATCATCTAGTCCAACCCTTTGCTCAAAGCAGAGCACAGTTCAGAGCTATGTCAGCTTGCTCAGGACATTGTTCTATCGAGTTTTCAATATGTCCACAGATGGAGATGAAGGATTTTTAATTTTGTTTGGTAAAATTATCTTGCATATCTTTTCACATAATGCTTTAATTAGTTTTGAAGATATATTCTATGTGTAGTAGATGTTTTGATTTCCAATTGAAGCCAACAGTAACCGGGAGAGCACTTGAAATTTTTGGTTATCTAGTTGTCTAAAACCTGCTCTAATCACATAAAGTCATTATGAGGAAGGTCAGGGAGAGAAAGTCATGAGGAGGCTGACATCTAGCCTTGGTTTATGATGAACACTTATCTTATCAACCTACTGTTAATAAACTCACTAAAACAATAAAGAGCAAGATTTAATTTTAACTTGGTTTACTGGCCTGCTTTAGCAATGGCTAAAGGTGATAGCTTGGAAAAATATTAATCAGAGTCAGCTATTTAAAGTCAGACCTATTTTTTGGCAGTTTCTGCAGGAAAGTTCATCTTCAAGCCATCAACCATGAAGATTCTTAGCTACCTCCTGGTTTACCGAAGGTTCCTGCTCATTGTACTCACCCCACTGCTTTTACTTCCACTTCCACTTATCATCAAAACCAAAGTAAGTGACCTACTTTGAGAGGTAAAAATATTTTGCACCTGTATGTCAAGCCTGAGATTCCCAGATCTTTTCAGAAACAGAAAATGGGTTCAGTCAGAAGGGATCTTGAATGACTTCATGATGTTTGCATTATAATTTTTTTTTAATTTTTTTTTTTTTTTTTGCTAGATTTCTTTTTATTTTGGTCAGCTCAGAGTAGTTGCATAGATATGTAGAGAAGACAACAGCTTTAATGTAAGATTCTATTCCGGTTGCATGAAGTTCTGAATTATATATTAGTTTGCTTGTTCAGGAAATGTTTTTCTCATTTAAAACTATCTAGACTACCTTAAAAAATCTGTCCATACTATTACATTTTGGCCACTGTTAAACAGCTCTGCGTGATTGAAAATAGAGATGAATTGTCAGGAAGACAGCTGCAACTACCTTTTCATTTGATGATGGATTTTGTTAACTTCATCATACATTGTGTTGCCTGATAGCAAATGACCAGAATCAATGATGTGAGAAATTCACTCTGGTTCCTAAATAGAGGAAAGTTTGTGGTAGGACACCTTAGTTTTATTTTAATTGAAAAAAAAAAAAATCTTCTGGCATTCAATAACTCTTGTGACAACTCCAGGCTGATGAAACAGCTATCTAAATTTTTATTAGTGATTCTATTTGGTACAGCTGTGATGCCAGCAGAATGAAATGGAATTCTCCTAGGGGGTACTATCACACGTGCATTATATGTATCATGCATTAACAATACATGAAAGTCCAGTTCAGAAGTCCTTGCATCACATATAGGTAGTGGTTACAGAGCAACATGCTTCACACTGTCTCACATCACAGTTTCAATTTTTCAGTTTCCTCACAGAGAGGAAATTCTTGAGAAATTCTTAATGTGGTAGGAAAGTGAGATGAACATTTGCTAGGTGATAAATGAATTGATGCTATCAAATTGTTTCATACATAACACAAGGTTCCCCCTAAAAATAAATGTTAGCCATAGCTGACTGACTTGTATTTAACATTCTTGTTTTCTAGTCATAAAGTTCCCAGAGCCATTTCATTAGACTATTCCTTTCCCAATACAAACCATCTCTGCTGCTGTTCAGCAGTTCCATGCCCTAAACAGTGGCATTAAAAGATCTAAACCATTTTCCTCAAGCTGCAATAGAAATCAAAACCACGTAGAAGAGGTTTATAGGATTCTGCAAGAAACTAGGCTCACTTGATCTCATTGCATTTGGCTGTGGCAGTATTTTATAGGCAGCATTGAAGTAAATTCTCCAGGAAAAAAAAAAATATTTTCCAGGAATTTAAAGACACACATTAAAATTAGATATCTGAAAAACAACCACGTTTCTTGTCAGTCTTGCACAATGCTTTTTATACTACATTATATCCTTGCCTTATTTATGCTGATGACAGATCATTGATTACAGGAAAAAAAAAATATTTACCTATTGTTGACTGTTAATATTCCTAGAGGCTTAAAGGTTTGCTCGTAGCTGTAGAGGATTTGTGTTTTATGTGAATTCATGGTGTGAGAATGCTCCAGAATGACCTATATGATTAATTGTGCTTGAAGGAAAAGGCAACTGACTTTTTTCCACCTTTCATAAGTACTGTAATTTAAGTAATTTTACTCTCTCTCCAAAAAAAAAATTCTTTAAACTATTTTACAGACTATATTTCATATCTTAACAAGATTATCAATAACAGACGATAAGTACTCTGAACTCAAGTCCCTTGACTCATACTTATTCCAGGTGGGGGAGATCTCTCTACTGACATTGTTGGACTTTTTGCAATTGTGATTTTTTTTTTTCCTGGGAGATCCACTCATATTTTTATTGGTGCCTTTTGTATTCTAGGAAGCAGAATGTGCATACACGTTGTTTGTAGTTGCCATCTTTTGGCTCACAGAAGCTTTGCCACTGGCTGTTTCAGCTTTGCTCCCTGCCTTTATGTTCCCATTGTTTGGTATAATGGAATCCAAGCAGGTAACCTTTTTTTCTCCTCTTTATCATATTATGAATTTCAATGATAAATTCTCCAAAGAAAGAACCACATAATGATGAACCCTCATAGGCTAATCCATGGATTTTCTGAGTGCAAATCACAGTAAGTGGGCCTCAAGGCTTGCTTACACACTTTGTCCTCAGGACTTGTTCATATTTCTCTCAATATTTTTTTCTAGATTGTGATTCAGTGCTTAGATGCCAGTTGGCAGGGAAATGCAAGATAGTTATGAAATATTCTTAATGTCACAGAAGTGAGATGACACATGAAAGACCCCATGTGCAAAATGCTGTGTACACCTTCATGTCAAAGAAAGGACACCACAGATGATCATACTCTAAAGTTATTCTTTTATCTGTGGGATAGCTTGACAAAATTAACAAAAGCAGCATTTCATTGATGACTTAGTTCATATGTAGGATGTGGCTGGTGATCTTAGGCTGTTCATAAGCCTTATTTTTCATTTTATTTTAACACCATGCATTTTGGTGAAGTTACTCTTGCATCGTTTCATTAAAGGAAATTAACAGTTACAATGAAATTAAGGATCTAAATTTAAGCCAAAAACATTTATTGATATTTATTTCCATTTATATCATTACTGATTTTTTTTTTGTTAAACTGATAATACCAAATATTAATAGAGTCACCATTTAGTTAACGAATATTTTTTGGTTTTGTTTCAGGTGGCATCTGCTTATTTTAAAGACTTTCATCTGCTGCTTATTGGAGTAATTTGTTTGGCAACGTCAATAGAAAAATGGGATTTCCACAAACGAGTGGCCTTAAGAATGGTGATGCTGGTGGGTGTCAACCCTGCATGGTATGTGCTAAGCAATGTCTTGAAGGAAAATAATACTTGTGGAATGCTATGTAGTCCAGAAATAATTGCCTACTGCTTTTTTCTTCCAGTAGAAATCCATCCAGCCTTTCTTTTCTACCAAAACAAAGTAGATATTTCAAATTATATGATTGATTTGTAGGTGACACATTATTATTTTACTGAAATCCTAGTTGAAAGTTCCCTACAGTGATTCTGTTCATAATGAGGATCCTTCTAAACAACAACAAAAAAAAACCAACTGATGAATTTGTGAATAATGTAAGGGTTCTGTTTCTTAATGGTGGCTAGTACATTACATATCTGATGCCTACAATTTAAAATCTGTGCTATGTTTATTGTTGATTTGTATTTCAATACTGTTTTCAAAATTCTGGACACTTCCAAAAAATACAAGATGAGTTCAAACACACAGTGAGGAAAAAAATCATCATGAAACTAAAGATGTGGCGGGGAAGGAAAATAATGTTATGAACAATGTCTTCATTTATGGTTTTTTTTTCTTTTTCTGCCTATGAAGAAAATATCAAAGGAACAGGAACTTCCCCAGATGGATGAGATGATGAGGGAAATGAAATCATACAGTCTGTACTTACTCGATATCAGCATATATCTTCTGAAGTGAAAACTTTTTTCTTTGCTTGCTTTAAAAGCTTGCAGAAAAGTGTCAGGCCCACAGATTCATTTTTCAGCGCACCAGTAAGGCTGCAGATAAGATCTGTAGAGTGAGTCTGGCTTCCCAAAATACATGGTGCTTATGACTCCTTGTCATAAAGCAAACAGTGACAGGATGTAAAAAGTAAGAAAAAATAGAAACCCCTAAGTCTAGGGTCAGCAATAAAAAATAAGATGCCTCTTAGGTCATCTAATAACAACTTATGGAAATACAGAACTATTTCTATTCCTTAGTGATTTGCCTGTCCTAATTCTAAATATCACATGTATTTTAATTACTCCCCTATCTTTTGATAGCTAGCAGCTTTCTTTTTTGACAAATTGCTCCTTACATTCTTGTTCAACTGCCTCCCATTATCTTTAGCTATATTCTTGAGCTATGTCGTTTTAGTTATTTCAGCTTCTCTTTTTTTGATCACTTCTAAATCATCATCTTTTGACTGAAGTCTTGAAAGGGAGAACACATGTGGATGGCACGCTGTGCTGAGCTGAACACTGCTGGAGATCTTGCTGTGGACACAGAAACGCACAGCCAGCTGCCGAGGCTACCTAGAGCAACTCCCCAGACAGCTTTGTAACCCTGAGGAAGCAGTATCCTTCATAACTGTCTCAGCCCTGTCATGTTTCCTGATCATGGCAAAAGGATAATAAGATTATAAGATGCTCTGTGAAGGAGAGGATCCTCCCACCTTTCAGCATCTGCTTCTCGTTTGCTGTACCCGGGGCAAAGTGCTGCACGCTGCTCTCTGTGCACAGCCCTCCTCCTCTGCTAGCAGGACCCCCCGGCCAGCCTGTGCATGTTGGAGCCTCAGCCAGTCCAAGGTAGAGATATCCTTGTAGGAGGTTTCTGCGTTAGAGGATGTGGGGGATGCAGCAGTGGAAATAGAATACTAGGAATCTTCTGGATTTTACATTCTGCGCTCTTGTGGAGAAACTGGTTTGTATACTCAGCGGTGGAGAGGCCAAGAAAGACATTGGGGTGCTGGAGCATGTTCAAAAAGCCATGAAGCTGGTGAAGTGCCTCGAGCACAAGTCTAACAAGAAGTGGCTGAGGAAACTGGGGCTGTTTAGCCTGGATAAAAGGAGGCTCAGGGGAGACCTTAACACTCTCTACAACTACTGAAATCAGGTTGCACCAAGATGGGGGTAGGTCTCTTCTCCCAAGTAACAAGTGATAGCACAAGAGGAAATGGCCTCAAGTTGCACCAGGGGAGGTTTAGGTTGGACGTTAGGAAATATTTCTCCACAGAAAGGGTTGTAAAGCACTGGGACAAGTTGCCCAGAGGAGAGTTTGAGTCACCATCCCTGGAGGTATTTAAAAGATGTGTAGATGTGGCCCTTAGTGACATGGTTTAGTGGTGGACTTGGCAGTGCTAGGTTTATGGTTGGACTCAATCTTAAAGGTCTTTTCCAACCCAAATAACTCCATGATCCTGTGAGTCCCTAAAGGCCTCCCATCATTTGAGCTATGTGGTCTGGTCTGCAGACTAGCAGGTAAAGGTGAATATGTCTATGCAACATGCAAAGACTGGAATGAGTAGTAAAACATTGATTGTGCATTAGGTAGCAGAAAGTGACTTTATAGTTGAATATAAATGAAGTTATCATCCACTTTTCCATGCAGAATAATTTTTGACCATACCAAAGGGAGAATAATGCTGGCAAACTGGGGCTGAACAGGTTAGGATATATTGTATTACTTTTCAAATCCATTTTAGTCCGTCATTAGAATATACCACACTGTACTAAATGGTACCTGACCATCAGTCCATCAAATGCTGGAAATCTATGATGAACAGTTTTGAAACAAGTTAGCAAATGAATTAATTTGCTTGGGTTTTAAATCCTCTTGCAGGTTGTACAAAAATTACATTTTTCTACAGTGTGAACATTCATATTCAGTGTGTTTAGCCTGACTGGTATTTTCTGCATAAAAATGTCTCCTGAAAACACAATTTTTCCCAAATTTCCATCTCAGGACCTAATCAAAAACTGCATAAAGTTAATAGATTTTATGCTACTACCGACAATTTGTTTTGAATAAGGTCCACCCCTTGCAGGTCTCCAGATCAGTACATCATTATCTGGTTAAAAGTGCACAGAGAAAAGACACAGTGCCCCTGCTGAGAAAAAATCAAGTGTGAAATGTTGCTATTAGCTGAAAAGAAAAGTTATGAGAGGCTTTTTGCATGGTATTTTTATTTCATAAAATACTACTTTTTTTTTTTCTGTATAAAACCTTGTTTTCATGTTCTAAGTAATCCTTGTAGGCTTTCTAATCAAGGTTAGGCAAGGAGGTTTACAAATTGCAAGAATGACTTCTCAAAAAATTCTGCAACACCACAGTCCCTCCACTCACAGCTGTTGTCTTGCTGTGGTGATGCATATCAGGCATTTAACGACACTGCCAACACCTTGGGACAGGAAGCCAAGAGAGCTAATCCTATTTACAAGTCCAAGAAACACATTAAAAATGACAGTGTGGCTCGCATTCTAAGTTTACCGTCCAACTTCACCAGAAGGGACATGGAATATTTGAATTTTTTTTAGCATAAAGCTAGAGTGATTCCAGTCACTGGTGCAGCTCAGAGCATTGCATCAGCGCGATCAGGAACTGCACAGATGCAATTCCTGTTTGTAGTAAACAGTATAAGCTGTGCCAAAACCAGAGTAAGACATTGTCATAACCTTTGCTTTCCCATTAATCCCTACACCTATCTTGGGGCTCTGATTAGGAACTAACTTAAGTACCACTTACGAATTGTTAATATTTATTCCTGTAACACTCGGACTGGTATCTAGAGGACTGACAGCCTAAGTGATAAGTCCAGAGTTTTGACTTAGTTTGTACAATACAAGATGAATAGGATGTAGCAGCATAACAATTTTAACTTTCATTTGAACTTGTAGCATGCTTGGCACTCTTTCTTTAAAGATTATTCACATACAGTATCATTCTGTACATAAACATTGTTTCTGTTTTGATTTATATTGTATTTGATCGTTATCCCTAAAATATAGTAATTTCAGTGGCTTTGATTAAGAACATTCTAAATCATAATCTTCCTCAGAGGTCAGTTACAAACTTCAGACTTTCGGTTTCCTATACTCAAGCTTTCTGTTGAAAAAGCTTTGAATTTCTATTAAATAGAGTGGTGATAAGAGGTGTTGCTCCAGCAGCCATGGACTTTTCTCTCCTGTTCCAGGCTTACACTGGGCTTCATGGTTAGCTGTGCTTTCCTGTCAATGTGGCTCAGCAACACCTCTGCTGCGGCGATGGTGATGCCAATTGTAGAGGCTGTAGCTCAGCAGATCACCAGAGCTGAAGCAGAAGCTGATGCGCTGGAGATGTCTTGTTCTAACGGCTCCATCAACCCAGCACTGGAGCTGGATGGTAGGCTCACGGTGCAATTACTGCCTTGGCCAGCTTTCCCTCTGCAGTGGAGTAAACGCCACATAAAATAAGGTCAAATGGCTAGGGAAGCACTGGCATCATTACATGCTTTATTGTGACCTTCTCTTGGATTGCTGTGTGCGAGGTCTCTCGTGTTCACCAAGATTAATTTAAACAGGTGCAGAATATGGCAGTTACATGAGAAGAGGAGAAAAGAGGGTGGCTTGTTCGACCTAGTAAAATGTCTGAAAACATATATGACTGCAAGCTATAAATGCCGTAGGGGTTAAATTATAGCAAAAGGAAAGAGCTCTTTGAGCTCTAGGGTAATGTTGGGAGAGAAAAAATGAATCTAAACTTGTGAGATAGTTGGGTTGCAAATTAGAAAGGTTTCTCCTCATTAGAAAATTCAGACTCTGGGAACAGAAGTCATGAAGCAGCAGGGCACAACTCAACTGTTTTTAAGATTGGAAATTGTAAATACATTCATGGGATGATGTGAAGTGATTTCATGGAATGGGACATGCTGATGGAGTCTTTCCAGCTTCATCCCTTAGATACTTACCTGTGTTTGCATCAATGTCTTACAGAAAACATAGAATGTGAAAGCAGTGACTGGAAAGAGAAAGAAAAACAAGTTAATGCGTAAGAGTTATTCATTTACTAAACTCTGTTCTTAGAATTCATCTAAATAAGATACCTGTTTATTTCAATACAACCCTTTGTTTTTCCAGATATGACGATGATGTGGGTAGTACTATATGCACAATTGAAAAGGAAAATGAAAAAGAAAAGGAACAGGTACTTAATGTGTCTTTTTTATTATGCAGCTAACATGTGTAACTTAGTTTTATCCTAATTCTTACTTCTATGTAACAGATAACATTGCACAGCTAGCAATGAAGCTAATTTCATGTGAATAAGAGACACGTGTAAATACACACCTACATACAGTTTGCTTATGCAGTTATTTCATTAGAGGTTTTGTGCTTTCAGTGTATTTTAAATAAGTTAAACAAACCTCACCAAAATACAAACTGCATATATCAAGTGCATGTACATATCAGGGTATACAAAGGAAGTTCTTATAAAGACTGAGACTGCTCAGGAAAAGGACTTCAGGACATGATTCTCCCTCCTTTTCCTTTGCATGAGCAATTGTAGTACCACTGTAACAACAGACCAAAGCACACTGTACACAGCTGTATTGCCAGAAAATTGTCAGGCTCTTCTGGAACATCCTTGAATCCTATTTTTGTGCTTAATGATGAGCCCTTTTTATACATTAATTGGTGTATATTCTTTCTAA
>NW_008586372.1:15903-31202 GCF_000691845.1 Merops nubicus | reverse complement strand
TGCGGAACAAGGGAGAAAAAGCAAAGAGGACAAATACAGTGGGATTTTCAAAGTGATGTGCTTATGTGTTGCTTATTCTGCTACCATTGGAGGGCTGACCACAATCACAGGAACATCAACGAATCTGATTTTTGCTGAGCATTTCAATACGTAAGAGACTATGTTACATTATTTATGTTCTTCCTAATCCATAATTCTAACTGTTCTTCCTTGAGCTCTTACATGGCTCCCCTAAAACACATCAGAAACCTTATGCTTTGATTTGATATTATTTGGTTTTATTGCTTTATTTTTGTTAAACAGATAAAATGAAATTGCATGGTTGCATTTGCCTTACATTGGGAAAGGCTATAAATGATCACCCAAAACATGCAACAAGATGACCATGTTGACATGGGCTGTTACTAATTTCTAAGTACAGCAGGAGCTATGTTTGGATCTGCTTAGCAAAGAGCATCAGAAGAATTTCAGGAGGCATTGTTGAAATGAGAAATTTAGGTCAGTTTATCAAAGAAGAAGCAAACAATTTCAAGTCAGTCTCAAACTTTGCACTCAGTGGAACACTTTGTTTTAAGGTTATTACAAGCATTCTTTAATGTTTGTCTTCTAAGTAGAACCACTTTGTAAAGAAAACTGGCAGATTTCATTCCAAAGATTTTGAAAAAGCAGTAGCCCTTGCTGAACCTTTTTTTCCTGTTGGTTTTTTTTTTCTTTTTCTTTTTGTGCAAACTACTCATTGCCAGAAATATTCCTTCTCTAATTTTAAAGTGGAACAAAGTAAAGCACTCTCCCCACTATTCTGTATTGCACACAGCAAAATGGTGAAAGACCAGTTAATGATAGATTTTCTTCCAACCTGTGTTCCACGAATGGATGAAATTTGACTTCAGCATGCTGCTAAAGACAACTGAAGTGGTAGAGTTGGTAAATTAGCCTGTGCTAAGAGAATTGCAACAATAGAAGCAGTATGGAAGCTGTAACAGTGCTTGTTATTAGGGCTAAAGAGCTACACAGAGCAGATTATGGCCTTATGAGTCCTTCAGACTTAAACTTTTAGATATATAAGAATTTCTGGTTCAAGCAGGCTTCACACTGAGGAACCTAGAAAAATCCAAGATTGTTTACTAGGGGTAAGAACTGTTAGTTCCCTGAAGTTGTAGGAAACTCATAGAAAACTGGCTTGAAGATAGTTTTTCTTTGTCTTAGAGGTTAACAATCTCTTCAAGAATGCATAAGCAGTTTGTTGTTCTCCCTGGGTCTTCACCTTCTTCTAGGATTTGGGCCATACATGGGGCACTACAGGTGTAATCCAGTTTTATACCCCATCAGGATTTTGTTTACTCTTTACACATCTACTGAGCCTAATCCTTAATTTAAGGTGAATCTACCACCTAACTACACAAACATTTTTTATCTTTAACTATCTTGCTTCCCTTCTCCTCAGAGAGAGTGGTCCCATTTGAATCTAAGGCCCGCCTGAAGTCAGAATTGACCTGTTAGCATGACTTGGGCACATTTGCAGTTTACCTTCACCTATCTTATGCATCTTTGGTAGAATAATTCAGCAAAAGAGCTGTACATACAGTATATTCCTGGGTTTCCCACTCAGTGATAAAACACTTAAAAATGGCACTGTGAAATTCCATATTCCTCTTATCTTCCCAATTTGTGATAACTGATCTCTACTTCCCTCCTTTTCATTTGTCACATGAAGAGGACACCAGTATACCTCTGTTAGCACTGGAGCCTATGTGTTGCTGGGAGTCCTCAGCCCACTGTTGATTTTGGACATGCCATTATGCTGTGTTGCACAGGGGAGAAGGAAACAATGGAAATGTTGATACAATGCTATACACCCATGCCAATGAGATCAATGTCCATAAGGGGTATTTTTCAACACAGATTTGTTACTGTGTTGAAAAATAGCCCTTTCTTCAATTGTATGCAAAGATGCACTGCAATATAGCATCTAGAATACATCCAAATGGGGAAAAAAAAAAAAGTATTGGCTGACACACCCAGAAGTTGTGTAGCCAGCTAGTAGGCTAAGCATTAGTCTGCTCACCACTGCATATAAGATACTTAGAAGCCTTTACCGTCCAAAAAGTCACCAGTGAGGATGAGACTGCTTAGTCCTCACTGCTCCTGGAGCAGATCCTCAGTGATACTGGGTCCCTTTCTTCTGGCTCCATATGTTTTTTTACTTTAGCATTCTAAAATTCTTCTGTATTTGTGTTTTTCCTCTTGAATCCTGCAGGTTGCTGCAGATCCCCAAGTCAGTTATCCCACATCTACAGTTTTACCTTTCTGATCTTATGTGGCTTTGCTGTAAAGACTTTCTCACTGCTGTTTCCCACATGAAGCAGTTTCTTCAGCAATGCAAGCCAAGGTTCACAGCTGGGCTATGTTAGAGCAGGGCCATAGATCCTAAGGAACACAGGCAGCTGCACCCCAGGGTGAGGGAAAAGCTGTGGAGACGTTAGAGAGAGAAAGGGTTACCAGACAACACTGTGTCAGGGAGGAAACTGGGTTCTCCTATGCTTGAGGAAGCTTAAATCGTACAATGAAACCTTTGGTTCTCCATTCAGGCTCACTGACAGGTTACTCATTTCCTCAGTCCTACTCTGGTGACAGGTTACTCATTTCCTGAAGCCTATTCTGGGAACTGACTTTGACCTTCCAACACAAAGAATGAAACTTTTCCAACATTACATTATTTTCAACCTAAGCAATTTTATAAAAGTCATAAAACTAACAATCTTATCTGGATTTGTTCTGTGATTCAAATTTGTTAGCGTTTGTAGTGTTTGCCTGGAAAGAGTTTATTGTTACTGGAACTGAACCACTGTAAAATGAGGCCTATTAAAATCAATCACATTTTTCATTTTCCGAAGGGTATAGATCCAGAAAATAAGTAGTTCAGTGTGTCCTGTCCATCCTTGCCTCAGACAAGGTTCGTACTAGATAATCCAACAACAGCAGATAATCCAACCAGCACTGTATAATAGACCATTTTTCAAGTCATTTAAATCAATCATTCAGTCCACCTGGGGAATATTTGCTCTGGAGATTAAGAATACCTAAATTTAATATTAAGATTATTAGAAATACATATATATTCGGCCCTACTCAAATTTACTATGAAAACTGACCACAATAAATTAACATTTTACAATGGAATTGACTATTCAGCATAAAGTTTTCAAGAGCTTGTTTTGTCGCTCAGGAAAGCTCATAAACACTTTAGCAATGATGAAATGCTAAGTCATTGCTGTGTTGATATCAGTGTTTTCCTATCTTGGAATTCATGTATTCAAAATTTGATGTGACTAATCCTGTAATAAAAGCTAAATAGCTACATAATCAATAAATTATATATAATAGCACAATGCCTTTTCTTGTTCCTATTTTGCTGTCTCATCACTGTGTATAGTTGGATAGAAGTTGTGGTTCAGTTCCTGCTGGCACTTTAATTGCAATGTATATAAGAAACATAATAAATATAGATCAACCCCAAAAGCTGTACAATACATGAGAAAGCATTTTTGATAAGCATTTACTGCCTCAAAGACCTATGTGACCATCAGAATTCCTTTTCTTCTAGCAAGGCCTGAAATACAAAAACTTGGCTAATAATTGGAAATAGGCACTACAGCTTCTGTCTGGACACTGTGATTTCCATTCCATCTGACTTCTGCATCAGGGAAGAAGGCTGTCCAAGGAGACTAGAATTTTCTCACCTTCCATATTAAAAGCTCTCTCCATGGAGCTAGAAGAGCTCAAAGGAAAAATAGCATGTGTTTGTAAAATATATCGGAAAACAGAATTAACTTATCTGACCTTTTTGCCTCTCTGGCATCTATCTCATTCCACAGTAAATTAATTTCTTTCAGAAAACCAAAGTCCATTTCTCCTCTTCTTAAATGCACATGGCAAGGAGAGCTTTGGTTGAAAGGTCCACATCTGTAAACAGTAGATGAAGACAACCTCAAAGACACAAGGTGACTTGAGAGACAATCCACTTAAAAAATGAACATTTCTGCCTTTCCTGGCAATTAGTAATAACTTTGGCTTTGATCAGTTCTGAACCCCTTAAACATTACAAGTCTAAAGGTTGTCTCCGCTGTTGCCTTCAAAGTCCATTGGAACTTGTTCATTTGAGTATATTTTCTTGTGCTAAAGTCTCCTCCCAAAGAAATGCTTTTCTTCAAGTTCTGATTCTTTGTAGTCTTAATGGTCCTTATTGCTGTGACTGTCCTTTCCTTTCCTACTGAACTCAGGCTAGGCACAGCGAGACGGTGTCAAATCCCCAGACCTGTTGCTGATCCAGTGCTCAGTTAGCTGGCATGGCTAGTTCCTGTAGTGGTCATAAAGATCAGGGAACAGAACAGGGAGGTGAGGGAAGAGGACACCAGAGGTCACCTCTTGCTGAGGTCAGCTGTCAGCCAGAAGCACTCTTTTGCAGCAGAGCTTTCTGGCACTTCTCACAAGTCTTTGTTTCTTTGCAAAGCTCAACTGAATAGTTTCTTACTTTCATCCAGACGTTATCCAGGTTGCCAGTGCATCAATTTTGGATCGTGGTTTATCCTTTCCATCCCCATCACAGTTATTATTCTGCTGCTCTCCTGGGTCTGGCTCCAGTGGCTTTTCCTTGGGTTTGAGTAAGTAAATGTTGTAATCAATAAAACTAAAGATGACTAAGAGATACTTTGTACCAGGAGTAAATATTACATCTAAATTTAACAGCCACGATAAGGCGATAATGCAGCAACAGTGCTTTTGCATCCTTGATTAGTATGGTTGAGTCTCTGTGTGGGACAAGAATGATCTATAATAGGGATCTTGGACTACTCAGCCCAATGGGAAAAGTCTGTATCGCAAATGATGATACCCATTCCTTTAAAATATGCACACATCATCATTAAACAGTTCATGTGTGCAAGACAGGAGAATACTGAAATTGTACACGTTTTAGTCTATGACTGGAAGATTTATAGTCAGGATATTGCCCTTCAATGGAGTTGGGGAATGGCTTGAATATTTGAGCAATATCTGTGTTATAAACTCAAACACTGTATTTGTAAATGTGAAGTAAAAAAAAAATTAACTTCTCCAAAATTGGTATGTGGTGATATGGTGCAGTTTTTGTTCTCTCAGAGCTTGTGCTTTTAAAGTTTTGGAGAGCACAATATTTATTTTGAGCTGATTCCTCAAAGCCTTGTTTTCAAGGAGTTCTGCTAGAAATAACAATGCAGGAAGACACCTGTCTTCTGGAATTACATGGCTATTTCTGGTGCAAGAGATGAAGAGACTCTCTACTCTTAAGCAGCCTTAGAATCATCCCATATAGCTTAGCACTATATATATGAAAATGTATTGTTTCATTTTTCTTGATTTTTTTCCAATAGTGTTCTTTATAACTTTGTGTAATTCTTATCCAAGAATGAAAACCTAGCTCATAGCAGATAGTCTGCTAGTCAGCATGCAGGATACTCTTATGATACAAACTTTTTCATTTCAAAACAAAGTAAAGCAAAGTTATAGATGATTTTCATTAAATTGCCAGATTATGCTTTTGATTGTTTCAGTTAGTTCCCATGATTAAAGTTTCATCCTTCCTCGACAAATGAGCTAGTCACTAACAGGACATGTTTTGTTGCTGTCTCTGACAATCCCTCACTGGGCTTTGTCAGTTAATTCCAATATGGTCAGTTTGGTGTGTGATGATTAAATGGGAGAGACTGCATTATAAAGTGAAATTTTACTTAAGTGCTATTGGCAACTGGAAAGTTTGGACTTTTTTCTGTGTACACTACTAACTCATCATTCAATATTGCTGATTTACATTCCAGTTTTAAAAACATGTTCAAGTGTGGCAAGAAGAAAACAGCTAGAGAAGAGGCCTCAGCACAGGTGGTTCAGGAGGAATACAAGAAGCTCGGACCAATAAGGTGTGCCAAACTATAAATCTGCAAACAAGAATGAGTAAATTCAAGTGTGAATTCAGGAAAATATATAATCCATTCTGTTTCTGCTATAGCTACCCAGAAATAGTTACACTTGTCCTATTCATTCTAATGACCCTGCTATGGTTCACCAGAGAGCCCGGCTTCATCCCAGGATGGTCTTCACTTTTCCCAGAGTAAGTAATCTTTTTGATACACCAACAAGAACTGTACTATGTCTTGACTACATGCCTTCTTTTCTTCTCAATTTAAGGAAAAATAAAATACTTTCAATACATAAGAAATATTCCAGGCTATATTGCAGTGTATATAGAGTAAGTAAACTCCAGGAGTTTCATGGATAGATGTGTGCAATATCTGAAATGTGCTAACGCCATTACAAAATAAAAGAAGGTGCCTCCTAAGAGGGATTATGCCTAGGTTTTAGATTTGATCCAGTGGGGGAAAATGCATAATGACTGATGTTACAGTATCCTACTTCCTCATCAAACTTGCAAGTTCAAGAATAAATCTTTGGTCAAAATTTTTTGATCTACTGCCCCTAGTGACAGTTACACTTGTATGCACACAGGCCAACATACCCTACTTTGACAGTTCTAATTAACGGTATAAATTACTATCTATTCATGCATAACTCTCGCCATGTCACAGTTCACATAACCACCAAAAAGCCAGGAACAATTCAGGAATCATCACATTATTTTGCCTTGTGCTACATCTTGTTTCTGCAGTCCCTTCCCCAGGAACACCTATACTTTTTTCACTAAGAAATCTATTGCTCTTGCAAGAACTTACTTATAATACCACAGTATCTCCTCTTCTCTTGCTGTAATTACTGTAATTTCAATTCTGTTTTTCTGTGATAAAGGTCTGAGTTTTGTTCTAGAGTACTGGGAAGTAGTTGCATGATTGGAAGGAGCAGGACTTTGTGCCGTTTAAGTCCTTCTGGTTTTAGCATTTATTACTGGATGGGTCCAAGGCCAGTGCTGGACTTGGATGTTTGTTTTCCATTTTGTTTTCCTGTCTGTCATAAATTCCTGGTGAACGTGCATGCATCATGCCTCCTGCCTTTAAATATGTTCCCACCATCCATACACTCACGCACCCTCCCCAGTGCTCTGCCAGGAAGTCTGGTAGTGGATGTTACAAGGTATAACTGTAGCCCATTGAAGATTTGAAGTGCAAAGCAAAATTATTTTCTGTAAAAATATCATTAAAATTTGCATTAAAACCTAGGATTACTTTAAAACTATTCACTTATAAATTATTTAAAAAAAAACCAAACAATTGCAAAAACACCTTTTAACAACAGCAGAGCTGATGATCATTGTCTCCTGTGAAACACAGTATTCTTGAAGGGACTTTGGAGTGCTGACCTAATCAAGCAACAAACTAGCTAAGCAATAGGGATGGCTGTGCTTCTTGTTAAGATTCAGTGCTCATCAAACACCACTTAACAAGATACAGCTGATACTGAAAAACAGACATTGTAAACAATCTTTCAAGAACGAGAATTATACCTCAAATTAATTACTTCAGTCCAGAAATCCGTGTTTCCTATTTGAAGTTGTCTGGTTACTGTTGGCTGAGGACTTTTCTCACCGGCAGAGGAAAAGGAAAATATTCTTATAACTGTGGTTACAAGTTCTGCACAGGATTGTTGCTTTATGAATGTCCTGTAATGTTTTCCTTGGAAAGAAATGAAAGCACATGTCATGTCACATTAGGCTGAATCGTGTTATAATTCGGGTAAGGTAACCTGAAAAGAAACAAAACTTGTGTTACTCCTTAACTAAACTTCCAAGGGGAAAGAATGCAGTTTTTACTATTCAGACCTTGCTTATTTCTAGATAGCTTTAATTTGTCAATCAACTGCATTAACAGGGATAAACCCAAGCAATTAGATTTTTACTTTTCTGAACAATGAAAATTTCTCAGTCAAGATACGAGTGGGGCAAGGAACCCAAGCACATACAGCTGGGGGTACTAGTAAGCCACCTTTTTTAAAGAAAACAAAGAAACAGGAAAAAGAACTCTCAAACCTCAGGAACTGTGGTTCTATCTATGGTTACATTGCACCCACCACCCTGATCTCTACTAGGAGGCTCCTGGCAGTGCATGAACTGTGGCTTACATCTTTCACACACATGTTCCCTAATGCCTCCACGTATCAAGTTGTTCAGTGTTCTAGATTTAAGTATACTGATAGGCATGTGCACAACTTTTTTAAGTTTATGTTGCAGTAAACAACTGTAAGGAAATATTCTTTGCCCTTAGAAAACTGATTTCTTATCAGAAATCTGATAGTACAGGATATTATCCCACAACCTCAAGCCAGCCTCAGAGAACTTCAGTCACCTGCACAGATGAGTTTTGGGCTTTTTATGAAAAGCCACAACATCAGAGGTATAAGTAACCTTTAGATTGTCCCAGACCAGTGAGTGTGTCCTGTTAGGTGGGAATCACACCACTCCCAGAGTCTTAAACCAGACCAAAGTGTCAGTCCATTTATTCTAAAATGCTGAAGATCAGAAGAGCTACACTGTTCTGTGTATTAAGCCCAGTACAGATTTATTTTACTACAATATGAATACCCAGAAAGCAACCAGGCTTGATTTCAGGGTGGGAAAGCACAGGTTCCTCAGATTTTACCGCTTTCCTTGGTAGTCTGGTCTGGTAGATAATCATCTCTTGCCCAACTAAACAAGACAAACTCACACCATTTTCTGTCTGAATATAGCCTCCAGCCATCTGGTTTTGTTTTTCCCTACTGGACTAAACACTTTTGTGTGATAGGTACTTGAAGGATATACATATCTGGTTTAATTCTATCACATCGTAATCTTTGTTTTGACAAACTAAATAGAATGCTCAAAGTTTTGCTTCAAGAAAACAAATTCCCATCACTGTCACCAACTTTGTTCATGTTCTCAGCCTGTAGTGTGCATCCTCACAAATGACCGAACACCCCTTGAAAATATAAAGACAGATTTTTTTCAATTTAAATTCTAGCAGAAATATTACTATTTAATGATGATACCTCCCCCCTTTTAAAAATGTCAGCCAATTTTTAATCCATATTTGTGCTATATAAGTATTGAGTAGAGCTCATTTTTAAGCAGTATTATCAGATGCCTTTCAAATACACATTACCTTTACCAGTTAATTTTTCTTAAGAAAATTTTGTAAATCTATTAAAGACTAATCCTTTGCTGACCTGCCCTAAGCCCCTGTTACCTCCTGCTGGAGACAGAAAGGAGGGTGTTGTAATAGATGTTATATAACACTACAAATTGCAGCACAGGCTAAAGGCGCCTGTTTCCTCCTCATCTGTTGACAGCAGAGGATTACACATCATTTATGCTACAGCAGTTTTCTTCCATGTCCTGGCTTGATTCCAAACTGTAAGGTATTAGCTTCAATTAGAGGAGTTTCAAGTTGGCCTTTGGCTGGGACTTCATGAACCTTGTAAGAAACAGAAAGTTCAGCACTGAGCAGCAGCTGAGTACAGCTGATGTATGCAAGCTGGGCTTCCCTCCTTCTTCCTCACATTATTGCCCAAGGGTATTCCTTCTTATTTCTGCATGGTTTATTCCTTTCTTTACTTCCAATGCAAGGCCACTGTGTGTTTTTGCCCACAACCTTGCTCTCTACAGTGATCTCAGTTAGAGTCATGATATCTGCTTAATCAACAGCTTTTTGCTTCCTTCTAGGACAATCAGATTTGCAGTGTTATAAGCAGGTAGATGTTGTATATGCAATTGTGTTACAGCCTGGATAAGTGGACTTTGAAAAATGCTTATCTCAAAATTTGATAGTGACTGAGAAGCTTCTGCTTGAAATGGTGCCATATGTGCCTCCGTAATAGCATGAATAGCAGTAGGGTGTTGTGTGTGTCCCAGGCAGATTTTCTAAGAATGGTGTTTTACATCAGGAATATTAAGTTTTTGTGAGGAAAAAAAAAAAAAAAAAAATTCCACCTCCCTAGTTCAACAAAGGGAAGTCCAAAGTCCTGCACTTGGTGAGTAACAACGTGTCCTTTGGAAGTGCATACTAGGAGTCACCCAGGTGGAGTGCACCATGGTGTACTGTAACATGGTGCATGGAAAAGGACTTGGAGATCCTGGTGGACACCAAGTTGAACACAAGCCAGCAATGTGCCCTTACCACAGAGAAGGCAAATGGCATCCTGGTCTGTGTTAGGAGGAGTGTTGCCAGCAGGTCAAGGCGGGTGATCCTTCCTCTCTGCTCAGCGCTGGTGAGGCCACACCTGGAGTGTTGCGTACGGTTCTGGGCTCCCTGGTACAAGACACAGTTATACTGGGGCATTCAACATAGGGCCACAAAGATGGTTAAGGGACTGGAGCATCTCTCCTATGAGGAGGGGCTGAGAGAGATGGGTCCATTTAGCCTAGAGAAGGGAAGGCTGCAGGGGCATCTTGTCAATGTTTAAAAACACCTGAAAGTCTGTGAAGAGGATGAAGCTAGGCTCTTCTCAGTGGTGCCCAGTGACACTACAAGAGGCCATAGGCACAAACTGAAACATAGGGCATCCTCCTGAACATTAGGAAATGTTTTTTACCTATGAGGATGACTGAGCACTGGCACAGGTTTACGAAAGAGGTTGTAGAGTCTCCATTCTTGGAAGCATTCAAAAATAACCTCGACATAGTCCTGGGCAACTGACTCTGGACTTCTTGAGCAGGAGAAGTTGGACCAGGTGACCTCTAGATGTCCCTTCCAATCTCAAAAATTCTTTAAAACAGCAGCTGCCTAGAAGAAAGTGACAGCATGAATTGTTTCTGTATCTAAATCTTGTGTTCTTTCAAAGCTCCTAGTAAGTCTTAAGAAAGTGCAGGGTAGGATCCTGAAGGAAGAGATCTTCTGCTCTTTAGACCCAGTGCTTCTGGTCCTAGGCTAAAGGTGATATATATATATAGGCAGAACCCTTTGCCTTAAGAAATCATAATAAAACAATAACTTGGGTTTTTAAAGTGTTTTCTGTGCTAGCAGACAATAGGAAGCAGGAGGCAGGATATATGAAAGAACCACTTCAACTTTTATGGCAGCTTCATTTTCTGACAGTGTTAGCTAAAGCTATGCTTGTTGTGGTGTCAGTGTGCTATGTATAATAAGGTATTTGAATCTCACCTAACACTGTTGTTAAAGCAAAGGGATCTACCAGATTATACATTTGTAACATATAACTGGGAGGTGATTTTTCCCTTTCAGTGAAAAGCCCTGGCTTAGTATAAAAACTTAAGCTGCTGGGAAGATCTGCTGGGAAGTTATACTTGGAGCTACCGCAGCAACATATGCAGAAAAGCCTGTAGGATGAGACTGAGAGGACAAATATGTTGGTATATTGGGTATATCTTTCTGGCAGAAGAATTTACAGGGAATAGAAAAAAATAATAATAACAAAGCTTAAGAAAACATTTGTTTTCACTTGCTTCAGAAAAATTCTTATTCATTTGAATGACCATCTTGATTGAAATAAGACAGAGTGGGATACGTCACCACCTAGCAGAGTGTAACAGAATCAGAGGAATGTATTAAAATGGCCATAGAGGTCAGCTTGGCACTTTACCTGAGCTTAGGGCTACTCTGTATGAGTTAGAAGGACATCGGATCAGTTTAAGAAACACTAGTGTGAGCAGTTCTCAGGCACTGGAAACGACCAAAATAAACATGGTGCCTGTGCCTATGACCACAGTAGTGACAGCCATGGCAGGGTGATAACAAAGCTCTGTTGCTTCCTCTTAGCTACAAAAGCATCATCCTTTGTGGGTATGCACAGTGCTCTTAAGAACTGTTGGTCTGAATCTGTTACAGAGCATATTAAAGTTATTAAATTTATTATTGAACCATGAAAATCAGTTGTTTAAGTATCAGCTATTCCCAACCATTTATCTTTTCAGCTTATTTCTGTGTAACAAAATAACACATTTACTCAGGATGGTCGTTCATGAATTTAGAGGGTTTGCATCTAATATTTCTACACATGTGATGAGCTGACCTTCACTGCCTGTCATATGCCCACTTAGTCACTTTCTCACTACCCATCATCAACAGGTCAGAGGAGAAAATGAGGTCAAAAAACTCATGGGTCAAAATAAAGACAGGAATATCCCCTACCATCTACCATCAGAGGCAAAAAAAAAACAAACCCAAACTTGATTTGGGGAAAATTAAGTGCCAATTAAAAGTAGAGTTGAAAGTTAAGCAACAAAGACAAAAACTAAAACACCTTTCTCACACCCTCTTTCTTTCCAGGCTCAGCTTCACTCCTTTATTCTTGACTCCTCTACCTCTTTCCACGGCACCAAGCAGCACAGAAGGTGGGGAATGAGGGGTCATGGTCAGTCTATAACAGATCTTTTCTGCCATTCCATCCTCCTCCTTAGTCTTTTTCCAGACTCCTCCTGACTATATATTTATGTGCATTTTTCTTGTTAATTTCTCCTAGGTATAAAGGCTATGCTACAGATTCAACAACTGCCTTAGTGATAGGCATCCTGTTCTTTATTATTCCAGCAAAAACATTGCCTAGGAATTCAAATGGACAAAACAGTTGAGTATATTTTTATGTTGATTTTATGATGCAATACTGTATCTAAGATGGTACCATAAATACATCTTGCACTTGTTAGAGGAATGTTGTGAAAAACTAATGTGGCAATCTTAATACATGATAATATCTTGCTAGGATATAAAGCAGCCCTGGCCTGAAAGTTATTGCCAACAATTAGGCAATGTGAGCAGTAGGAATTAATGCTGTGCAGGAACCTGCTACCTGCATGCCACCTTCACCACTGAAAACACCTTTCCATTGACTTCAATGGGCTTTGAATGGGACTGCATGGGGGAGGATTGGTTTTATTTTTAGAGAGGCTGCTTCTTATTTAAGGTACTCTGTAAAATTTAACTTGGTAAATGACCCCATTCTCATTTAACTTTTCCCCTTCAGAATAGAGTTTATCCTGATTAAAGCATCCATCCAGCTTGTCCTCTTTATCTACTCAATTCTGCTGCTGAAATCAGTGGATCTGAGGGTTCACAGAGAGTGCAAGACCAGAGCCTAAATGAGTCTAAGTGAAGCAGCGTTTGCTCGCGATCTGAACAGCTGCAGTTTGACCGAGTAAATTGAACTCATTGATATCCCATAGCTATCTTCCACATAGGGAAGGAGTGGACAGAGGCCAATGCTCCTCTGGTGGAACCTGTTATAGCTCTATTGTCTGTGACAGTTTTCACCAGCTGAGGATCTGGTCCAGGAAGTACAGGTTGTTCACTTCAGAGTAATTTCTTCGTGTTATAACGGTGAAATTTTCCCTTGGAATATTTCCCAAGTACTTCCTCTGAAAGATTACTTCACGACGTTTTTCAGTAGGTTTTTAAATGTCGGTGGGGTTTTTGGTTTAGTTTTAATTTATTTTTTTTTTTCTTTAGCTGTTTTGGGTTACACTCCACTGATTACTTGGAAGGAATTTCAGTCATGCATGCCCTGGGAAATAGCTATTCTTGTTGGTGGCGGGTTTGCACTGGCAGACGGCTGTGAGGTAATGCAATTCATAGAAGAAACTGAACAACCGACATGACCCACATCAGGAGGCATTCAGACATGCAGTGAATTCATACTTATTCTCTTGTTTTAACAAGTTATATACAAGACGTTCAGGAAGCAGGGTTACAAATAAAGGACTTTGCTTTGTCTTGAAAGACTATGCACAATGATGACTACTGTTTGTTATTAAATTTAAACCTGGTGGTGGTAAGAGTTGTAGAGAGACACTGTTTCCAAAGCCTCAGAGTTTATGTTCTGCACCACTGAGGCATCTCCCACGTAGAGCCCTGCTTGTTACCCCAGTAAATCAAGCAGGTTTGGGCCCTAAGTCTGGTTATGAAGCCTGACATATGTGTGTTACAAATTTTTGATTATGACTCCTTTACATGTCTCAGAATTGTAAATATAAATAAATGGAATATAGTTTGCATGGGTTCCTACAGGACACCACTGAATTAGGAAAATGTGCTTAAAAACATATGGTAGAAATATGAAAAATATTTCAGATTCTTTTCTATTCTACACAAATAATTCACAATTAGCAGATGAGTAAATTCCCATTCTATACCATTTACTAAATTTTCTTTTCATTGATTTGTAAAACGTAATCATGTTGTCATATTCCATATACAGGTTTCAAAACTTTCTGAGTGGGTAGCAAGTAAATTGAGCCCTCTAGGATCACTACCCCTGTGGCTGATTATCCTGATATCATGCCTTATTGTCACTACAGTAACAGAAGTGGCCAGCAATCCAGCTACCATTACAATCTTTTTGCCCATACTATCTCCTTTGGTGAGTATAAGACCAGTAGTTTTTCACCAGAATTTGATCTATCATCCATGTAATAATACAGCTGCTCAAAGAAGCAGTTTTTTAAAGTTTCCAGAAAATCATACATTCTTTTTTTGCTGTGCTGTGTTGTGCTTCGGGTTGGTTGTTTCGGGAGATTTGATGGTGAAAAATCAATAAAATTAGGTTAAAGTTCAACACTCAAAGCCCAGTGCTGTTATTCCTATTTCCAAATAGACAAAACACTTCTAAAGAATAGCTCTCTTAGTGTTTCTTCAGGACCACATCTTCAGCCAAAGTGGTTAACACTTCAGCTTCCAAGCTGACACCAAAGAGAAGGGCTAACAGATGTGCTTTATATTTAATTCTCATTTCTTCTTCTGCTTTCTTCTTAGCTCAGTTGTATCCTTTCTTCTCATCATCTTTATCAAAATGCCCAGATGTTCTTCAAAACTTACTGGTCATCCTCAAGTAAATTTTCCTCTTGGCCAGCCTAGACACATACTAATGCCATTTCCCTCTCTTACAAAGAAATCTTAGTCCTCACTTCACTAAATGTCTCCTATGTATTGTGTACAAATTCAACTTTATCATCTTTCTTGCAGTGTTTTTGCTTTTAGTGCTTGTGCAGTGTGTGAACTCTTTGCACTATTCTTATTTTATGGAGTCATCTGCGATTAGAAAACATGAGGTGCGAATTTAAAGTTCAGTAGCTGTTCTGTATTAGAATCACCTTTTCTGAAGCTTCCCCAGATATAATCTTAAAAATGAGTACTTAGAAAAGTTTGTTTCTCACTATTTAAATGGACAGTTCTGTTCACAGTTCACTTGTGTTAATATAATAAGTCTCTATTTATATATTTAATTTGATAATGTGTCCCTTGACAGCTGTTCTCTCTCTTTTATTTTACAATAGGCTGAAGCCATTCATGTGAACCCACTTTTCATTTTGATACCTGCTACTTTGTGTACTT
>NW_008586372.1:9971-15872 GCF_000691845.1 Merops nubicus | reverse complement strand
TGTACTTCGTTGGCTTTCCTGCTCCCTGTAGCAAACCCAGCCAATGCCATTGTATTTTCATATGGTCATTTAACTGTTATGGACATGGTGAGTTTTAAGCAAAACTCCCTAAAGGGAATTTTTAGCATTGTAAAATCTTTCTTCAGCGTCTTGATGTGAGTTTCTGCTTTCTTTTCCCTCTCCTTTAGGTAAAAGCTGGTTTGGGCATTAACATCATCGGAGTTGCTGTAGTTATGCTTGCAATTATGACATGGATAGTGCCTATATTCGATCTCTATACTTACCCAAGCTGGGTGCCAAACATGCCTCCTACTAACAGCACTGGGCTGTAAAAAAACAAACAAACAACAATCTAGGGGTTGGTTTGATTGATTTTGTTTCTTTTCTTTCCCAGTGACTTGTAGTGAGTCACTTAACGTGTTTTTTGTCACCACAGCGATAGGGATACACATTACTATAAATGTCATATTTCACAGTCCCAGAGCCTGATGATCCAGTCTGAGAGTCTAATAAGGAAGAGTGTGAGTCTTCCTAAACATCATGAAGTTAGATTAAGCTTCTAATCTAGTTCAGCTACTGTGAATTTTTATATCTTCATGTCGTGAAGGAAAAAACAAATGTGCATAGCCATTATAACTGGCAGTTTGCCCCCATTCTCAGGGTAGTGGAATAATGAAATATAGATTTTATTATTTCACATACATTTTCTTACCATTACTTTGAGGATGTTCAGGGTGTGTCAGAGAACATATTGGTTTTCCATTTTCTAGATTCAAACACTATTTGAAACAGTGTTGATCACAAACAAAAGATCAGACAGAGTATTGTCTTGAACACATAGTTTACAGACCAGTCAAGAATGTACAGAAAATGGAGAAGAGCAGCACAACCACGTACACAGCACTTTATATGTTAAGCACCTTGTGATCTGGAAGGAGAATACATACTTAAGAATATATTTAGTCTACATCCTTCCAGGACTTCAATGACACATGTCACTGTTGTCATCATTTAGTATTTTTCTGGACAGACATGTGTTGATAGATCTGAGTTGATCTATATGAATGGAGACTAAATTATCATCACAGGTCTCTACCAAAAGTAGAGCTATATCCCCTTGATGAATAAAAGCACAAGATAGAGTGCTGAAGATGTGACACTTAATCCATCAATCAAGACTATAGTGCATCTTCACCAGGACATTCATGATCTCTACAGAACAGGTGGCAATTTAAGATTACTAGACTGTGTTAATGTTGTAAACACAAAACAGTGCAATGTAGTCAGAATGGAAGTTTGGAGTTCAAAGATACCTTCAAATAATGATGTTTTATATGGTCATTACACGTTTTTCACTGTAAGGACTACGGCGTTGTTCTTTTCACCTGTTGGGAAGATCCATGACAATTTGTAAAGAGTGTTTACTCAATAGCTGGAATCAAAGCTGCACGTATTTAGCTTGGGTCGTCCCTTGCAGCATCTCTCTGATAGCTGTAAACCTTAATCTGTCTTTTACAGATAGTGTAAATTATCTGTTTTTCCTAACAACAATAGCAAAGCACTTTGGGGTTTTGATTATATGGTTTATATCTATTTTTGATAGTGCATGTATAGAGTAGAGATGTCAGTCATGACTTCTACAATACCAGAATTCACTGTACAGGATTGTTATTTATGCTGTTTGCTTTTATTGGCTAGTGTTTGCAGATTCAGCTGCAATGAGTTATTAAAGAGGCACTTTTTCTTAATTATGATGTTTTTGTGCAATTGCTACCTGTACATGACACCACGCTTTTCAGCCTGACTGAGCCTGTTGTCTCTTTAGGATGGTTATCTCCATTTTCTTTTTTTTTTTTTAATTAATTGGAGGGGGGAGGGGTATTTTTTATACTGTGCTTGGCCAAATGAGCTGTGTCCAAGACTAGGCCAATCAGAAGCTGCCACTATATAAATAATGTTAATTTATTCGCTGCAGTAATAATTATGATTACAGATGCACAACAGCTGGCTAAATGAAGCCTCTAACTCATAAAGTGCTAGATGGAAATGCTTATGTAAGTAGCCAATCCAAAATATAGGTCTTCGATTATATCATACTACGTCTTCCCAGAAGGATGTGCAGCAAAGAAACAAAATGCTCATGGTTTATGTAGGCCTTTGGTCCTGCAGACATAGAGAGGAGAACGAGCTAAGAGAATGCTCTTACCTGGTGGTTCCCAAGTAGCACCTTTTCAGATATGTCTCTAATTTCCAGATTATTCAAGAGCAGTGGAAACAGTGAATCATAGATTATTCCAAATGGAAGTTATCTCAGAAGACCATTTCATCCCACTTTTGGTTAAAGCAAGGTTAGCACTGAATTCAGACCAGGTTGCTCAGGGATATGTTGTGTCACATCTTGAAAATCTCCAAGATGTAGATGGCACAACCTTCCCAGGGTAACGTTCTCCATGGCTTTACTGTCCTTGTGCTGAAATGTTTTGTTTTTAAACAAATGAACAAATATATTCATTTTAGTGGAGTAGACTGATTTTTCTTCCTTTTATTTGGGGTAGATTTTTTTCTGTGTGTAAAACTGGGGGTGTGTGTGTTATTTTTTAATGAAACATGAAAAAAGGAGAGTCCTCTTTGTGGTCTTTGGTCCACCACTCCTAGTGGACATGATATTTTCAGTCTCCACTGGTCTGATCTGCAAGGAATCATCAGTATTATCATCACGTAGCAACTGTTGTTCAGCCAGAGGAAATTAGTTAACCACTTATGAGCTGTCCCCCAGTTTTATTAATATTCACAGTGCAGAATTGGCTGCTGAAACCTCAGCCTTTAATATGACTTTGAGGTCTAAAGAGATCTATGAATACACTGCTCTGTGAAATCATGTTTTGAAGCCTACCTTCACTCTTCAAGTTGCATATCTTCATGGAAGAAAATAATAATTTCAGACCATTTGAGAACTCTTCAGAAGTTGTGCACTGTAGTAAGAGATGCAGTTGTCAGCGTAAGCTGAAGCTCAGTCTGTGCCAGATGTTTTTCAGCTGTTCATTTGCTTTACTTTATGGCTTTTCCATAGCATCATAGGTAGCATGATATGAAAGGCTCATCATGTCTGAACCCTCACATAATGCAGACCCCAGAATTTCCCTAAACTATTTTTTTCAGGACAGACAGCATGATACATTGTCTTAGTAGACAAGAAGGAAGATTCAAATTGTTTAACGAAAGATGCGCTTTTAAAAACAATTTTCATTACAATCTGTGTATGTAGTGAATAATATGCAAAGAGATTGGGGAGAGATTTGTAAAGAAAGTTAGTCAGCTGTTGAGCATGTGTATTTTTAAGTTATCAACATGAAATGCAGAATTGTAAATAAAGTGACCTTCAGGGACCTGTATCTTAACTGTCATAATGTAGCAAATTACTGATAAAAATTAAATTATCAAACATGAGTTTTTTTATTGTATTTTCTAAGTGAACTAGTCATGAATAAAGTAGTTGGTAGTAGTGGGGATGTAGGGTTTCACTAGGATTTTTTTTTGCTAAAAATTTAAGGAGCAGGTCGGACAATCTTTAAGCTGAGTTGTTATTATTGCTAACTTATTTTTAAAGCTTTTAAGATTATTTTAGAGTGAAAATGAAGAACTTTGTAGTGCAGAGATTGATGTTGCTAGAACTTCCTCACCTGAGAACACTGAAATGAAGGAAAAAGAGGATTTCAAAGTGGCTGGCTCTCTGGGTAGCCAAGGGGTAGATTTGGCTCTGACTGCAAGCACAAAGCACCATGTTGATTGCCAGCAGAAAATGTGCCTTTCATGTGTTGCTATTTTATTCGTTTGTTCAGAGTTCATGAGTATCATGACAAATGGTGGAAATGTATCTATAATTATTTTAAGAGTTGATTAATATATGATGACTACATTAAGTATTTGTAAATTGCTTTGTGCATATTTTTCATAAATAGGGTACGTTTATTTCTCTGTCTCAGATGAGTCTAATTAGTCTACTGTATTAGTACATAAGTAATATTTATGACTTACTATTTATTTGTGGTCACATTCCTGATGAATTAAATGGAGCCTTTGCCATGTAATTCATTAGGGAAGATGTGCCAGGTCTTTATTCTCCTTTTCTATGGCCATGCTATATTTAACATATTTTCACTTTGCTTTTGGAAGATGTATTTTTAGATCACCAGAAATCACAAAACAAGTGAACCCTGGAAAAAGCTTCTTCACTGTTCTATTACTATAATCAGCTAGTCCGATTAATCTTGCAGTTTAAATTCCCTCATATTCTTTTAAGATGAAGTATCTGTGCTTGTTTACTGCAAGGAACTTGTTTGTTTATAGTCAACCAGCCTATAGCCTGAGGGCTTGCTGAAGAGCAATGCAGTACAGCAGCTCAGCAAGGATGTAGTGAAAAAAAAAAAGCCTTACCCCCGGATCTTAGAATTTTTTGGTTAGGTGTAGATACCAAGCCAGTTCACATACTAATTACAACGATTAAAAAACTGTTTTATGTTATGTGCAGTTGCTGGGAGGAGCAGAAGGCTTCTAGTGACCCCACAGATGTACAGATGTCTAGTCTTGGCCTGCTGTCCTGCCTTGCCATTAGCAGCCCACAGCAGGGTGCTAGTTGCCCTCCCGCCCAGAGCTCCTGGGGCTGAGGATATTCCCCAACGGGCAGGTTGAACAGATGTCAGATTGCTCTGCAGCTATTAGGGATAAATGATCACTTCAGTTATTACCTTTGTTCTTTGTCTCTACAAAACTGATTTCATGATTTATGTTTTTTTTTTTTTTTAACAGTTACTGAACTCTTTGTCAGTGTTATTCCTTAATCCTTTTGCCTTGTGTTTTTGGAAGCTGTTGTATGTTACTTTACCTGTACAACGTTCAATTTCTGTACAACTTTCCTTACAGTACTGATCTATTTTTAAAATAAATATTTCCCAAATGCTATACAGTCTAACATTTATTTAGTGGTAAGTTAACAAGAGTTAAAATTGTGGTCTGTGAAGAAAGGTTGTCTTTCAATAAAAATGAAGCTGAGGGTGAGAATGTTTTGCTGTAGCTGGGTTGTGGTCCCACACCCCACAGAGAGACAGAGGCACAGTGACATTCAGAGACTCCTAAACTAGGAAGCAATTTGAACAGTTTGTGAGAGCAATTTAATAGTTCCAGGACTAAGCAGGCAGTCAGATTTACAGATATTTTCTCTGGATATAGGCCATTGGGTAAATAATGAAAAAGTTCAAAGCCTGTGTTAAAATACAGAAGTTGGACTTTCAGGCCAGGTGTTTCTCTTTAAAAATAAAACAAAGTATTTTTATTATGAGTGGGTTTTAAGACAAGATTCACCGGGATTTATCAGACTAAGAGGTTGAGCCTTTACAGTATGCAGAACATCACTGAGATCAGTTGTTCTTCACCCCAAACACTGTAATTTGTGCTATATGATACCCGTCTTCATCTGTGCACATCATGAGTGTGCACAAAGCAAACTTGAAGTGGTAAGCTCATATGCTAAGGCTACAGAACATAAGCATTCCAGGCATGTGTAACTAAGCCACAAACATTTTATAGTTTGTACTATTTGCTCAGCAGAAGTAAACAGTATAAAAGGCTCTTGTTTATTATGATACTTGCTTGAATGCATAACGAATGGTAAAAGCATTTTCTACTCTCCTAGATGATTTCTCTGAGCAATTGTCCTTTACCAGACTTCTACGTTTTCTTGCAAAACTTTGCATCTTATAGCAAAGAAATTAAAAGAGGAAATTAAAAGGAAAAAAAAAAAAAAGCAAGAAGGGCAAGGGAGCAGAAAAGAAGGGAAGAGGGGAAGGAAATGGGAATGGGGAAGGGAAGGGAAGGGAAGGGAAGGGAAGGGAAGGGAAGGGAAGG
>NW_008586372.1:8501-9940 GCF_000691845.1 Merops nubicus | reverse complement strand
AAAGGGAAAAGGGAAAGGGAAAGGGAAAGGGAAAGGGAAAGGGAAAGGGAAAGGGAAAGGGAAAGGGAAGGGAAGGGAAGGGAAGGGAAGGGAAGGGAGCTAACCTACAATCTGCAGTTCTGAGCATCACCTTTCAAAACTGTTAATGATCCATGTACAAGACTGACAACTTTTGCCGACATCGTTCATGAATTTGAAAAGTTCAGTTTGGATAATATAGAAAACCATGCGCTGGTTAGTTCGTTCTTCAGATGCTATTATAATGCATCAGAGGAGAAGGAAATGGATCGCCTAGATAGTACCATAATTTTCCACGTTCACACTGTGAAAGCAGATGGAGTTTTGCAACCATTAAAAACAATTCTTCAGTTTCAACAAGCCATTAACCCTTTCTTGGTTGCACCGCACACTTCCAGTGTAGCAATTTTCAATTTCATGGCTTAGGCAATATCTCATGAGTGAGATACTCTTGAAATTCTTAGGTGTGTAGTACCCTTCATATTATAGTGGATTATGACTAAAGCCATATAATTAGGGTTGAACTACAAGTGCCCTTCTGAAGCCACTTACCCCCTCACTATCAAGTTGTATTGCACTTCCAGGATGATTTTACAGACCCCATTGAACAAATTGGCTGCATGAAAAACATGATGCTGACAAGGTTAGTGAAGGCCAGGAATATGAAGCTGCCAGGGTCATAGGAATTTTCTGCTTCTGCTACACAGCCATGATGGGACTAAATCACAGGAAATGTAAATCTCCTGAGCTAATCAGAGATGGAAACACCTGTCTGCTCTGATTCCCCTTCAAAGGTAGCAAAGCAAAGCAGTGGACAGCTGATCTTGGTCCTGCCAAACAGATCTCTTGTCTATAATGCTCCTTCAAAATCTGTCACAACCAAAGTTACCTAAATGTTAGCCTAGCCCAGCCTCTCCCCATGGACCTTGCTCTGTTACATGAGAGCAGAGCTCTTAGGAGAGCTCTGGAGATAGTCTTCTGAAAGTAGATACCACCACAAGCAGCTTATAGTCCAAGGAGATGTCCTCAACCTGATTCAGCTTCTGCAACAACCTCCAGAATGAATCTCCCCCTAAGCATACCCTGAACACAGGTCCACATCTGAGAAATGTCAAGATATGCCTGATTTTAAGCCACCAAGCTGTTTTCCTGACAAGTAGGTAGTGTTAGAAGAAAAGTAAAAAATCCTAAAAGAAAACAGTAGGAGCAATCACTGTGTTGTGTACAGCCTTAGCAAAATTTTCAGTGTTTTTTAGGTTAACAAAGCAAATTGAAGTAAAAAACCTTTTGAGCAACTGGTGACAGACAACATTAATGGAAGCTTTGAGCTATTTAGCAGTGGATCAGAACTATAGAAAATCCCACTCCCATTACTCATAAGAATAGTTGTAAGCCCTTTCAGTGTGATTACCCAAGGTTGT
>NW_008586372.1:0-8470 GCF_000691845.1 Merops nubicus | reverse complement strand
TGCTGAAATCCATTTGTAAATAAAATACATACACTTTCCCCACATAAATAAAATTACATCAGTTGATTATGGTTGCAAATTAAATAGAACTGTTTCCCAAGACACATGCTCCCCTAGGATAAAATGATGTATCTCAGCAGGACCAAGCAGCTAATTGCCTGCATTATATTGGCTTCTTTCTTAATTGTGAAAATAGTTAAAGATTGATTAGAATAAGGAATTGGTTTTGGCTTTTTTCATGTTTTCTTTTTCCTGTGGCTACCAAGACCTCAAAGCATAGAAACAGCAAAATGTTTTTGTAGCTACTTATTATTACAAACTCAAAAGGGAAATATTTCTTTGTAATTTTGATTGTAGCCAAGACAGTAATGAAAACTGTATTAACAATATTTGTAAATGCAAAAAGTGTAGTAAAAAATTAAATGGTTTTAATTTGGTTAACATATGAGCATTTGCAGGTGATAATGCTGCTATTAACTTCAGGAAGTACTACTCCAGCTAGAAATTAATACTGAATAAAGAGATCTGCATTCAGAAAAATGCCAAGTTCATCTACTGAATCATTCAAGAAAACAGACTTTGGATAGTGCATTATAGAAAGTTGTGTAATATAGATTCTAATCCCTGATGTATAATCTAAATTTTTCTCACATAAGTAAGTCACTTCTCAGCTAGCATGAGATGTAGCACCCAGAGTACTGAAGAATTGACCGATGCAGTTGCCAAGCCACTGTCCATAATATCTGAAAAGTCCTGGCAATCAGGCCAAGTCCCCAGTCACTGGAAGAAAGGAAACATCACCCCTATTTTTAAAAGGGGTAAGAAGGAAGGCCCTGGGACCTACCATGCTGTCAGCCTCACCTCTGTACCTGGGAAGGTCATGGAGCAGCTCCTCCTAGAAGAAATGCTAAGGCACATGGAGGACAGGAAGGTAATTCAGGAGAGTCAGCATGGCTTTACTAGGGGCAAGTCCTGCCTGGCCAATCTGGTGGCTTTCTATAATGAAGCAACTGCACTGGTGGACAAGGGAAGAGCTGTGGATGTCATCTATCTTAACTTTGCTAATCATAGAATGTCTGGGCTGGAAGGGACATCCAAAGGTCATCTAGTCCAACCCCCCCACCACAGGCAGGGACATCTCCAACTAGATCAAGCTACTCAAAGTTTCATCTAGCCTGATCTTGAATGTTCCCAGGGATCGGGCCTCCACCACCTCTCTGGGCAACCTATTCCAGGGATCTATCACCCTCATACTGAAGAACTTTTTCCTAATGTCTAACCTAAATCTACCCTTTTCTAGCTTAAAGCCCTTACCCCGCCACTACAAACCCTTGTGAATAGTCCCTCCCCTGCTTTCTTGTAGGCCCCTTTCAGGTACTGGGAGGTCACTAAAAGGTCCCCGCGGAGCCTCCTCTTCTCCAGGCTGAACAGCCCCATACATACAGATGTATGCCCACACTTTACTTAGGAGAATATAACTGAACAAAAGCCTTTCTAAAACCAAGAGACTTTACTTCTGTTGCTTCTTCATCTACTAGACCAGTCCAAGCCACTGTGTAGTTGTGGTGGATGGGAAAATCAGCTCAGCCAGACCCAATACAGTTGTCAGAAAAGGAATTGCTTTCTTTGACATGACTTGTATTGACAAATTAGTGTTTCTTACCAAGTTATTGGCCTGTAAATATTTAAAAACAATTATTTAATTACTTGTTTCAGTAACTTTCTGGATATCAGAGTGAGTTTGACACATTTAGCTGATCTTTCTTTACTCCTGGAAGACCTCACCACCTGCTATGCGGTCTCACAAACAAGTGCTAATTATTCACAAATTGTTTTATGCAAATTCTTGAAGTACTTAAGAGGGCAAGATTGATCAATTATCCCTGGTCTGAGTACACTGTACATATAGAAATGTTCTTTCACCTGTTCTTTTCCTATTCTGGCTTGCTTCCTATACCCTTAATAATTTCCATGTATTGAGCATTTGGTCACCACTGACTTTTTGTATGAAAATTAAAACAAAAGAATTGAAGATTTTGTCTTCTTGGTGACATCAAGAATTTCTCCTCTTCCCCTTCAAGTTATGACCTACACTTCATATACCTTCTAATTAATTTGTAAGACAATTTTTCATTTTATCTTTTATGTCCTTTGCTATTGGTAATGCATTTTGAATATTGACTGGGTTGGATTTTGAAAAGGGAGGAACCAGTAAGCAGTCCTAGTTCATGGCTTCTACTCAGCTTGATGTCACTGTGCACGTCAGGCAGCAGAAGCATGGGCAATATTGGCTACAAAGACTTCCAGACCCTGTTCTTGCAAAAGCTGTGAGAACCTAGATGTACTCAAAGTCCCCTTTATGAGACTGTTCCTCAAATGTACACAAGAGTGGAATGGATGTGATTCATCACAAACTTTTTAAGGGAGACAGGACATACTTACGTTCAGTTATCTATGAAAAAAAGAAATTACTCTACGAAGTTTAATTAGAAATTCAATATTTTTTACATTAAATTCTATGTTTGTTTTTTTTTTTATGTCACACATGGCAAGCACATGTTTTAAGCTATGGTTTTTCTTTACCTGATTTCTTTCTCATTGGGCTACCTGTGCTGAAGGAATTTTGCTAAAATGAAGAAATTAAATGTTCTCAGTGTGAAGAGTCACATAAATGGGCTTTTTGTCACTTCATGTTTTCAGGATGAACATCATTAGGGAACTAATTATTCAGGAGCATGTTGGAAGTTCTTTTAAAAGCTGAGCAGAAACTTGAAGGTATCTACCTAGGATGTAACTGAATGGCAATTTTGGCTATTTTATTTCTGAAAAGTGTCCATATTTATCCATGCTTTGCTAGTTTCACGGAACCTTGATGAAGTATCTCCGAGAAGCAAGTAATGGCATCTAAATTATTTAAAGAAACATTCACAGCACTATAATGACTGCTAACCCATCCCAGGAATAAAGGTCAGTAAATCTGTTAGGGTCCTTGAGCTTTGCCTTGCTGGTATTTCCAATTACTCTAACTCGTTTCCCCCTTATTTTTAAGAAAGGTTATATAATTTGATCTTGAATTTGTTAATGGCCTATGCCACTGCACTGCAGGTAGCAGTTAGAAAAACACAAGAAGATGAAATTAAATAATCATCCCCACACTTCTTCTAGTTTCAGCTTTAATTGACATTGCCTCAGCTAACCACAATTAAGTGAAGCAAATATGCAACTTTACCTACTCAGCTATAAATACTAAAATCAGAAGCTGTTTAATGATCTATGACTAAATAATAAATTATATACATGCAGCAACATATACCCACCACTCAGCTCTTGCTGGAAAAGAGTTCATGTGCAGAAGTTCAGTGTCACGGCTAGGAGAGGATCCTAAGGTATGACACATGGGCTTCTCTTCATTGTTTTGCTGTTGTCTTATGCTAAGCAGTAGTTCAACCTTCTTGTGTGTTTTTTGTTGTTGTTGGTTGGTTTGTATTGGTTTTCCCCCCTAGCTGCACCAACACTACAAAAGACGATGAAAAACAAAACCCTCTTTCTTACTTTCTTACAGGAGACTGTTGATATTCAAAAGAGGTTGTTCAATATTATTCAGATTAGAATTAATAGTTTCATTGGAACAAGGAGAAAAGCCAGAAAAAACAGAGATTTATGAAGGTCATAAGAAAGTGCATAGTGTGTTGAAACTTTCATTGCACCTTTTTTAAATCTATGCATAAGATAAAAATTCTCCCCTATAAAGATAATACAGTTCAGTGCAACATACCACTTCCCAACTTTAGTGAAATGCAGCCAACTTCAGGATGAAATGTGGAAGCTCTTCTGTAGTAAAGTGGGCAACATTTACTTGTTAACCTGGCCAGAAAGACTCAATACCTGGAAAAAAAAGGTATTATTGAGAAGGATGCCATGGTCAAACAGAAAAATTAGGAAAAAAAATGATGCAGCACTGTCCAGCTGTAGCTCAAAATGTTACAACTTCATTCCACACAAGCAGACCACCACTACTGATCACTCACACCTGCATAATACATCAGCAACAAATACTAACAGTCAGTGAAGGACTTGTCTGCTGTAGCCAAATTGTTCAACCATTTAAATGGGCTTTAGATGACCTGATCATAAGGCTGATGTATATGAAGTTGCTTACTCAACCCGTATATACACTGTGACATGAATGTGGCTGTAAAGAAACCTAGTACACCACCTGCTGATGACTACTGTATTGATTATCAATTTGCTCAAAAAAAAAAAAAAAGAGATGTGGTGCTTGCATTATCTTAAAGTAATTTAAATGAGGCTTATGTTGAGGATGAGACATTAAAACCCAATGCGAACAGGCATGATCCCTAGACCTCACATTTTGAAACTAATAAATAAAGAAAATCGCAAATTCATTTTAGTACCTAAACCAAGGAATTCTGTAAACTTCTCTACTGACTGGCTGACTTCCCTAGCTAGTTTGATTTCCTGCTACTTTTTATAAAAACTACTCCTTTTATCCTGAAATAAATGTTCAAGCACATCTACAAAAGGGGAGGCAATTGTCTAGAGATTCCTCAGTAGAATGGATTAGGGTCTGGTCAATCTTGTTCAAACGCCCACAGAACTGTAGGAATGCAACATTACACAAAAATGCTACATAACTTCCAAGAGCCCTAATGATGATCTGTCTGTTAGGTCATCATTGCTTTTCCTCTGATGTGACCCAAAACCATGCCAGCTGTTAATCAGGGCAAATTCCCCACACAGACAGGAGTGTTAATGTGGAGACTGAAAATAAGAGTTATGACTTACTTTAAGACACTGTCTTCTTGAAACATCCCTTGAAGATACAGAACCACAAGAACTTGGCCATTGTAAAAATAACCATCTGAAAGAGTCTCAGAGGGGCCAAACTAAAACAGAGTTGTGTGAATAAATACAGTTTATCCACAGAATGTAGTTTAAATGAATAGTCCCTTTTTTATGACAAATAAATGTCTTTGTACCATAAGAAGAATTCCTGCTCTCCGAGAATTTAAGACTGTGCTATGTGGTCAGCCACTGAATGGAAATGGTACTAATGTGACTTACAGAACTTAAAGGCAAGAGGTGAATTCTGTTCAAACAAGGTGTCTTTTCTGCCCTTAAAGATTCTGGAGATAGTTTACCTTTTAACGCATATAACACTTAGAACCCTTATTATCCACAGGTTGGATGGTGGTTGGAAAGAACATGGCTCTTTCATTGTTCGGTGTTCAACTAAAGGAAGATATTCTAAATCACGAATGTTGCTGGAAATAAATTAAAATGCTGTGATAGAGTGCATTTTTGTTGTTATTCTAGTCATTTGTGTTGAAGCCGGATGAGAAAAGTATCATTTTACTTCAAAAATGGGAAGAAAAACAACTGCTGGCATTTATGGTAAGTAAATGACACATGTGAAAATCTAATAATGTGTTCATCACAAGGTGGAAAAACTAAACATATATTCACAGACAGAATCTCCAGGAATTCTAACCTGACAAGCTATGGCTATATTCCAGCAACAGCAACAACAAAATTATTGACATTGCAGAAAAGCATATTAGCACTCATTTCTTTTTCATTCTTTTTGTCAAATACAGATTCAGAAGAAGTGAATGATTATTTATCTGGATGTTAGACCGAAGAGAGGACAGCCGTTCTGCTAACTGTGTTTAGCACTGAAACAAAAAATGGGGAATAAGAGAATAATCTGGATGTATCTTCAATACCTATTGGTAAAATAATATGTTTGAATCAACTACATACAGGTGTCTTTTAAGAAGCAGCAGGATGCTATTTGTTGCAAGGCTTGTCAAACTGCTTATCAGTGGTTTGTTCCAGTATGCTGCTGGGTACTCTGGTTTGAAATCAGGGCATCATGTCCTTTAAAATTAACAATGTGTAAGTCCTTTCCTGGGTAGTGGCCAACGATACCAGGCAAGATAAAGTCCATTGAGCTTTTGATGCTGCAGGTACAGAGTTAAAATTTACAGATAAGGTAAATTGGATATACCCAAAAGTATATTAATTTGTTCATCATATTTTGGAATCTATTCAAGTGTTTTTTTTCTATTTATTATGAAAAGACTTACTCTGAAGACCATGATATTTGTTTCCTTTAAATTCCACCTGTCTTGTAGGGAATTCAGATGCCTGACAGGATGAGTGCTTTAAAAAAAACAAGCATAAGCACCTGTAAAAAGACATACTGTCTTTCAGTAGCAGTGATAACATTTTTAAGCTCTAAGACCATTTTACTCAGTTTTTGCTTTCTTCACAGTCATAAAGACTGCAGCTACATAAGTAAAGAGGAAAATACATTGTGGTGGGTTTTTTTGGTTTTGTTTTTTTTTAAAAAACTTATCCAAAACCTGTAAAATGATGGCCATAGGCAATTATTCTCCTGTTCTCCCTTTTCTTTGACTCTCTGTCCTTCATGTGTGTTTTGATGTTGTTTCTGTTCTTGGCCAGCCTCTGGGCTGCCTACACACTTTGTACAAACAATATGCTAAACAAAAATAACCTGAATTAATATTTGAATATTTAGTTATTCATGTCCAGAGGCAGATATGAGTTGCTGCTGTGTACCCCAAAACTAATGTGTTTTATGCTAGGGAGTTTGGGAATGCAACTTGAAATAAGCAACAGAGTTTGTGCAAAACTATGGAATATCCTTGAAAAGGATATTCTAGCACAGTCAATTTGGAAATAAGAGTGACACAAGATTTGGAAGAGGAACAAATAGCTCTTGCAGATTCACTTTAAATTCTATGAGTTTCAAAGTCTAAATTTCTTTTCCTTTAGAAAAGTCTAAAAGAGTACTAATGTTTGCCAAGGAGTATTTTCCAATGTCATTAATAGTGTGGATATGCCTTAAAGAACATATCAATATACACAGACTATTCAGAAGTCTTCTCGAAGCCCTGATGGATGTTCATCACCAGTGAAGCATTTAATGAGGCGCTCTCCCTGCTCCCAGGTTCCTGCAGACTCCTAATATCACCTCAGAGAGAGCTCTCAGCTTTTGGGTTGTGTGCTTCCTATCCTCCAGTTTTTCTTTTCTTTCTCATCCACTTCTCACCTTTCCTGCTATCACAAGACCTGGGTTCTTTTCCTTTCCCCAGCTTTTCTGATGTATGCACATGCTGTCTGCAGAGCACGCAAGAGTACTTGGGAGCTGAGAAGGGGCAGCACCTCTTCTCTGCCTCCATCGTGGCCTGAGAAGACCTGGGCTTCCTCCTGCAGCCCTCAGCAGGAGAAAGCCTTGTCCACGAGCTGCTATCAATTCAATGCAATAAATGAATGTGTATGTGTGCATGTTTAGACAATCACAGTGTAACCATGCACTGATGCCTACTTGAGCTTTCTATCACTTATAAATTAATCAATAACAGACCATCCATAGAATCACAGAATCACTATGGTTGGAAAAGACTTCTAGGATCATCAAGTCCAACTTTCATCCCAACATTTCCCTAACCACTAAACCATACCTTCAAGTCCATACAAAGATATTATTCCTGCCATGCAGCCAGGAGCCATGCTGTCTGCAATATAACAATCAGTTGAATCAGTCCTTCTGTTGCAAATTAAAACTGCTTGAAGGTAGTTTTATTTCATCTAAAAAAATTTTCCATGTCTTCATATAAAAAGATAGAGACAGACTATAGGCATGCTATTGGTTTTAACTGAGTTTATTAAATGCAGGTTTGTAGTATCATTTGGACATTTGGCCCCTTCTTTACGTGTACAAGATAAATAATTCACGTTTAAAGCCACAGTTACTGTTCAAAGGAAATTAAAATCTGAGGTTCATCAAGCAAAAAGTGTGGGCTGAATTATGAGCTGAACTATTTCAAAGTCTGGAACTGAGCCAGCAATGTGCCCTTTTGGCCAAGAAGACCAATGTTATCCTGGGGTGCATTAAGAAGAGTATGATCAGCAGGTTGAGGGAGGTTCTCCTCCCCCTGTACTCTGCCCTGGTGAGGCCATATCTGGAGTACTGTGTCCAGTTCTGGGCCTCCCAGTTCAAGAGAGACAGGGAACTGCTGGAGAGAGCCCAATGGAGGGGCTACAAAGATGATTAGGGGACTGGAACATCTCTCTTATGAGGACAGCCTGAGAGACCTGAGGCTGTTTAGTCTGGAGAAGAGAAGAATTAGAGGGATTCTTATCAATGCTTATAAATATCTAAAAGTTGGTTGTCAAGAGGATGGGGCCAGTCTCTTTTCAGTGGTGGCCAATGATGGGACGAGGGACCATAGGCACAAATAGGAACACGGGAAGTTACATCTCAACATCAGGAAAAAATCCTTTACTGTGAGGGTGACAGAGCACTGTAACAGGCTGCCCAGAGAGGTTGTGGAGTCTCCTTCTCTGGAAACTCAAAATTTGCCTGGATGCCTTCCTATGCAATCAGCTGTACATGAACCTGCTTTGGCAGGAGGATTGG
>NW_008586371.1:0-758 GCF_000691845.1 Merops nubicus | reverse complement strand
GGGGGCGTGGGTTACTGAGCACCCCCTCAGTGTGGGGCAGGACAGCCCTAGCCTGAGTGCACGCTTTGGTTTAGTTGGCGTAGCACGTGTTCTGTGTTTCCTGAGAGCTTCCTCAAAGAGCAAAAATGACCTGGCTTAATCTCATAAAGAGGAGTCGGGAGCAGTAGAACCACTTTGGGCAGGGATCTCGCCAGAGCGTATCTAAAGTGGCAACATCTAGAATCACAGAATCCTTCAGGTTGGAAGAGGCCTTGAAGATCATCAAGTGCAACCGTGAAGCCCACACTACTAAGTCCTCTGCTAAAACAGAGTCAGAATCTGTCAGGGCTGGAAGGGAAGTCTTTGCAGTGGAGACTGAGCTGAAGAGGTCCTTGAGAATCTCAGACTTCTCCATGCCACTTGAGACCATTTCACCTGTTTCCCTCCTGAGGGGGCCCGCCTGAACGTGTGTGAACATGCCTGAACATTCGTGAACATGCCTGAACACACTCCTGAACATGCCTGAACACACACATGAACACGCCTGCACGTGCCCACACACGGCTGAACACACATGAGCATGTGTGAACACTCAAATACACTTGTGAACAGGTTTGCCCATGCCTGAACACGTGTGAACACATGCCTGAACACACATGAACACATGCCTGAACACACGTGAACACACCCAAGCACATGTGCAAACACGCCTAAATACATTTGTGAACACGCCGCAGGGACCGGAGCAGTCTGTGGGACAGAGGTGTCCATAGCCACTC
>NW_008586370.1:387-9911 GCF_000691845.1 Merops nubicus | reverse complement strand
ATCCATGTCTCTCCTGTTCTGAAAATCTTCTCAGACTTTATGACCAGGTCCTCCTGGTGAGTGAATGGGTGCTGGCCTGCATCAGCTCTCTATTTCTGGTTTCTTAAACCAGAGAAAAACTTAATCAAGTTGGTTTTATCTCAGTAGTTTTGTTTGTTTGTTTGTTTTCTAGTTACTGGTTGGATGGCATCCAGATAATTATAAAATGTATTTTCTTTGTAGATTATGGATGGTTATATATATATACATATATATTACTCTCTTATTTTCACCAAATATTAGTGTTGTCTGTAATAAATACTATCTGAACAAAACAGAATTACTAACACTTATCCATATTCACTACTTCTAATTTCTTCCTGGTAGACAAACCCAGCGCACCGGTCCATATCTTAAAGAAGTTATCTTTAAATACTTTTGGAACATGTATTCAACACCGTAGCAGGCAGAAAATACACAGCCTGATTTTCATTTACACACAAAGCCAATTTATAATGCTCGGGAAGCCTTGCAAGGATTAAAGCAGATGTCTGCACCCACTTAAAGCTTTCTTTCCACACCAGAGTTGTGTAACTGAATAGTTGTTCAGGATTTGCTGTTGCTGAACTGGGTAAGTGTGCCACACCTAACACCTTACTCAGGGCAAAACTATGTAGATGGTGTGTTTGCATAAAGATGCTTGTGTTTTCTTACGTGGCACTAATTCTCAGGTGTTTGCAGACCTTCACTTTGGGTCTCATGCTGACAGTGAGCTATAAAGAGACCTGAGGATTTCTCTTGCAGTGGTCTCAACATTTTGTCATTTCTTCCTTCTGCTGTTTGCACAGATCAAAGTTGTTATTAATACAGAAGACATCTGAATACAAAAACACACCCTACTGTTGTGAAGTGTTGACAGTTGAAATAAGGTGAAATTGGATAAATAGAGAAGAATCATTTGGTGTAATGAGGCAAACTCATTTATGCACATACAGACACTTCCTGAGAGCAGCCCTGCAGAGAAGGACTTGGGGTTGCTGGGGGGTGAGAAGCTGGGCAGGAGCTGGCACAGTGTTTCCTCTTTCTTCTGCTGCTCCCCCATCACAAAACAAAAGCCCAAGCAAACATTACAGGTTTGGTTCTGCTCTTCTGCTTCCAGAGTTCTTTTTCTTCTCTTTTTATTTTCATTTTTTTCTCCAGGTGTTGGCAAAATTTGAAGGCACTGCCCTGTAGAGAACCGATAATCTCTAGCTGCATAGAGGCTTCATGATCAGCAACCATGGGATGGCAGCTTGGGCTAGAAGTAACTTTTTCCTCAGTGTGTCAGGAGATGGGTGGTCTCCAGCTCACAGCTGGGTCAGGGGATACTTGGGATGAAATTTTTGCATGAAAACTCACTGAGGGATTAGCTGGTATATAATAATAAAAAGTAGGTTCTTCAGAGATCATCTCCTTGGCCTAAACCACCTCTGAAAGATGTTTATCTATTTTCTTTTAAGAGCCTCCAACAATGGAGATCCTGCAGGTACTTTAAAGAGCCCAATGCTTAACTATTCTTTTCTTAAAAGCTCACCCTAACATCTAACCTGACCTGGACTGTACTTTTAGCCCTTTACTCCTTATCTAGTGCTCCTGTCCCTTCTTGTAGCAACCTTTTGCCTGTTTGAAAGCTGATATTACATTGCCTCTGATTACTCTTCTGCAGGGTCTTTTTCACACCCTCCTTGTGTAGACTTCAGGGGGGTTTTCCACTGCATGTAGGTTTGGTGGAGGGAGACAATCAACTTCACAGCCACCACGGCTGATGTAAAATAAGAATGAGAGTAAGGGATATAGGAGATAAGGACAAATCCCTACCCTTCAGTGGGTCCACATGTTTCCTCAAGTGCAATGCTCACTATCAGAGACATTCCTGTAACTGAGATCCCACTAGCACTAACTGGAGTCAATAGATGACTTCATGAGTGAGATATGAAACTCCTTTTCACACACTTCACTGCAGCAGTTTGGTTTTCCACACTGTTGACTGATTTCACTGTAAGGTAAGAGGTTTTAAAAATGACTTTACTGAAAAGACTCTCATCATTTATTTTGCATTCCTTTCTCTGCAGTTTTTCTAATAATGCTGGGAACAAGGTTTATAAAGACAGCTGAAATGTGGAGGTTTCCTGCATATACACACGACATGTAAACATGAAGTTCCTCTAAACTAGTACAGGTAGTTTGTGAGTTGTTAGTGGGTAGTGAATCTCTTTATGTTTGAAAAGTGGGTACAATTTTTCCAAGTATCCCCTCAGCAGAGAGGAAAAGGGAAACTTCTCTGAAGACAAAACATTTTTTAGAACTTTATTGCCTTTTTCTGAGTTAGGGTTGTTCAGCCTGGAGAAGAGAAGCCTCCAGGGAGACCTTTTTGCAGCCTTCTGGTATCTGAAGGTGGCCTACAAGAAAGCTGGTGAGGGACTTTTAAAAAAGGCTAGTAGTGGTGCGATGAGGTGTAGTGGCTTCAAATTGGAAGAGGGTAGATTTAGATTACAAATTAGGAAGAAGTTCTTCCCTGTGAGTGTGGTGAGATGCTGGACAGGGAAGCTGTGAATGCTCCATCACAGGATGTGTCCACGACCAGGTTGGACTGGGTTTGAGCCACCTGCTCTAGGGTCCCTTCCAACCCCAGCCATTCTGTGCTAGCTACTCTGCATTTCTCTGCTCTGTGATCCCAGCAGCGTGCTCTTGCACCCAGTCCCAGCACTGAGTATTCAGCCCACGTAGCACACTCCTCTGCTCTTCACCATCCTTTCCATGATCTTTAAGGTCCCTTCCAACGCAAGCCGTTCTGTGCTAGTTACTCTGCATTTCTCTGCTCCTCTCTGTGATCCCAGCAGCGTGCTGTTGCACCCAGTCCCAGCACTGAGTGTTCAGCCCACGCAGCACACTCCTCTGCTCTTCAGCCTCCTTTCGTCTTTCCATGAAGTGGTAATTTTAAAAGCACACTTCCTGCAAAGCAGTGCTTCAGAGGAAGCCAGCAGTACAAGCAGGCCACAGTTTCCTTGCAGTGCAGCCCTGGGGCTCGTTGGGAAGCCTCAGCTCTGCTCAGTATCAGTGATTTTATCTGTGGCTTTATGCTATGGCAGCTGCACTGAACAAAGATAGATAAAGTATGGCTGCTACATTTGAAAACATCCTTCCATGCCCAGCAGTGTTGTTTGATTTTTGGTGTTTTATAGATGCTTTCTATGCATACATGCATGCAAACACACACGCTTAGGTATGTATGAGTGTGTGTACACCTGAAAGTGCATTGTTTAGTGAAGTCTCCTCACTTAACATGACAAAATGAACACTGTACTGTATTCAGGCTTCAGTCCACCACCAATATATACATTGATGTAATCTCTCTGGAAGGAAAATCATCTCAACTCCTACGTCTCATGCTATGGGGAACCACTCTACAAGATCCCCTGCTGGGAAACAAGTTGTAGCACCAGAGAAGCTGGGGTGGTTGGACCTGCCTTGTGAAACAATGAGCCAGCTGCTGTTTCTGAGTGTCATCATGCTATGGGGAACCACTCTACAAGATTCCCTGCTGGGAAACAAGTTGTAGCACTAGAGAAGCTGAGGTGGTTGGACCTGCTTTGTGAAACAATGAGCCAGCTGCTGCTTCTGAGTGTCACGAGTTGTGCTGGCAAGCTGAAAAACTTCCAGAGAAGGAGACAAAGAGTATATTTTGAAAAGACCTGTGTGTGTGTCTCCACATAACCCCTTCAGTGCCACCTGCTGCTTGCTTCCTAAGAAGTGAGTTAAGCCAGGGATTTTTATAGGGGACTGGACTAGACTAGGACTGGACCTACCACAACCATCTAGACCTACTGCCTGACGACTTCAGGGCTGACCAAATGTTCAAGCATGATATTAAGGGTGTTATCTAAATAAATGCCTCTTAAATATTGACAGTATTAGGGCATTGCCCACCTCTCCAGGAATCCTCTTCCAGTGTCTATGTTCCAGTGGCTACAGATGCTTTTTTAATCTCAGTTCTCTTTGCTAAAATCAAAGGCAAGTAGGATTTTCTAATGGTAGGAGTAGAGTAGAGGAGCCCACGTCTTGTGTGAAGGTGCACAGGGTTTTGGGGTGGGAGAAGGGGTGTCACAGGGTCATTGTGAGAGGTGGGTTGATGGGAGGGCAGGGATGGTCACTTGCAGGACAGGGGGTTGGTGCTCCAGGGGACACTCACAGGTGAGTGAAACCACCTGCAGTACCCCACACCACTCATGAAGAGAGGTGGGGAGGAGAACCACGAAGAGGAGAGGAGCTTGCACACAACACCTCCATCTGTAGCAGGGGATTTGTGTCTGCAGTGTCAGAACCATCACCAGGAGCAACACAAATCTGTGGCAGATGTATTTACAATTTGTACTTGAAACACAAGCCCGGTGGTTCTTGCTTTGCATGGATGTCAGAGTGTTTCCTTATGTGGAATTACTCAACAGTTACAAACCAGGTGTGACTCAAGCTCTGCAGAAGTCGCTGGTTTAATTTAAATGAACAGCAACTGACAAAGCAGCAGGATAGTCAGTAAGGAATGATTATGCCCTGGCCAATTTATCTTATGTCCGATCAAATAACCCAGATTTGGCCTCCTAGTCTAGAGGAAAGTGTATCTTGAAACAGAAATGTTAATCCTGAGCAGAAAGATAAATATTTGCTCATTTTAGTGGGTGTCTATCAACACTTGGCATGTTTATTTATGCCAGGAGGGTGTCTTAGACAGTAGAGGGCACTGTGGCCTCAAAAATAAGCTCCAAACTGGGCCACAGTTGTGCCTGGCTGATGGGAGACAGGCAAAGACCTTATTCCAGCTGAGAGGGAGCAGGGTTCGTGTCATGAGCGTTCAAGAGGCTGGAGTGGTGATGTGGGAAATAAAAGGGGACAGACTGATAGGCGGTGTAAAGCCTACAAATGAATTCTATTTCCACGTGGAAAATTGAAAGGGATGAAACCCATCAAGTTGTTTGACGCCCGTGGCACATCTTAATGTTTTGGGAACATGGGGTTTAAAGCTTGATTTGGGTGCTGTTATTAGCAAGGTCTCAGAACATGTCACAAAAGCAGACAAATAGGATCATGATTTGAGACAGCTTATCAGAAAGTTTGAAAGGTGAGGAGGGAGGTCAGGAAGGCAGAAACTGCTGCTGTTAGTCACCAGTAAGGGCTCCATACAGGATTTTCAAAATTTTTATGTGTAAAATGATGACATTTTTAGACTTTTGTGGGTATAAATTAAAAGGTTTGTAGCCCCAGAAAGATTTTTTCCCTGTTCTTGATATGGTCTCTGGCAAAAAGACCAGATTTACCCAGAAGGGATGCCTTGCAGCCCTCTCAGAGAGCGTGTTAGTCACTTCAGTTTGTCACAAAGAACTCATCTTTCCTGTCACACAGAGGAAGCAAACAACATTTCTGAGTGTCCTGGTTTTGCTGGGGTGGATCCTAGTCCAGCCACGGTCTGCAGGCGGTTAGCAGTCTGGAGTCAGCCAGGAGCTTGAGCTGGGAGGGTCAAAGCCCAGGGGAGCTGCCCCGAGCTGGCTGCAGGTGTCTCCCAGCCCAGAAACATCACCCTCATTATAAAGGGGGAAGTTTGCTGAGGATGGGAACTCCTTCTCCTCCTTCTCCAGGGCTGCTGTTCTTGGAGGGGGGTCACTTGCCTTCCTGTTCCTGAGGACTGCTTTTTTTTTGTGACTGCTATACATATGCTCACTGGGCTGAGTATAACTTTGTATACCCAATGCCCCTTCTCAGCTGGGGAGAAGTCATCAGGTGGCAGAGCAAGTGCTATAGTTCAGCCGTGGATATAGACTCCACCTAGACACCAAGTCACAGCTTTGTTTGTCATTTCAGGGATGTTTGATGTGAGGATCATCCTGCCTTTGGACTGATCTGCCATTTTGCATAGTTTGTCTGAGGTGCTTTCTATCAATGTCTGTGGGTAATTAATCTGCCTCTTCTTTACCTTCATTAACTGGGGCACTTCCAGACCATTGCTTTTCTCATGTTTCTGTTCTAAGCCCATCGCTGACCTTCCCATATTTCCACCACAAATGATGTCCATATTCCCAATCTTGTGTAGAGGGCATCCACCATGAAATATAGTAATAGCTCAGCCCATGTTCATAACATCCTGTTCTGCTGTTGTCACTTGGCTCCAAGCTGTTTCCTCTGTCTTCTCTGATGCATCTTTTGGCAGCAGCTGCTTAGAGACACAGCAGATAAACACCCGCTGCAAAACATGAAATAAAATCATGGTGGTTGTTCAGTCAGGTTAGGGGAAGCTGGATCCACCACCTCTGCCTGTAACAGTGAGTTCTGTGGTGCTCAGATGACTTGCCCAATAATTTGTGCCTCCAAATGAGATGCAGTGGCTGTGAATCATGGCATCTATGCCAAATTAACATGAGTGCTCACTGTGGCCAAACACCACGCAGTGAGAACGTGGGGCCTACAGCAGGACATCCTCATTTTGAAAGCTGTAAGGAGATTATATCGTGCAGAGGAGTTAAAAGCCCTCAGAACAGTGAAAAATTACAGAAACATTCCAGGCCCCAGTTGGGAGGAGATGATCACACTCCGTGTTAGAAAAAGAGGCGCTGGCAACTCTCCCAAATCAGCTGCTCAACAGGGCAAGCAGATAGTTGTGCTGCTTTAATCACCCTGTCTGCAGCAAGGAAGAAAGGGTAGCTGGAGATGTGTTAGACCTATGAGGTTCTCAGTGTAGCTTGCCTACAGCTTACCTCCCCCCACCCCCTGATATTCATAGTATTTCTTGTTGCTTTTTCTTTAACAATTGTGGTGTTTTTTTTTCAGCACTGCAGGGAAGCATTTAAGGTAGCTGTGAAAGCAGTATTGGCAACTGAAAGCCAAGAAATCAGGAAAAGTCTGGAGAGTAATTGGGCTTTCTGAGTCACTAATGTTCCTCAGTGTTATTTCTGCAGCAGGCAGTTTGAGAGTTACAATCAGCTTTACAGAAAGGAAGGAGATAATTTCTGTATCGCAGGAAGGAGAGCTTTCAGGACCTCTTGTGCTAAAAACGTGATCTTTGTTGCCAAGGTAGGCACGCTGGGTAAATTGTTCTCATTTGTTTCTAGCAGAAACAAGTTTTTTCTTGTCTGAGAAGTTAGGTGTAGAGAAACAGCAGTTCCAGTTCTATACACGTGTAGTTAAAATGTAACTGCAATTGCTCCTCTTTAGATATAGTTACATATATAAATAGTCAAGATACAGTTGCAGTTTTAAAAGCCAGAGAAAGTAGATGTGAACAGAGATACCCAAGCAGAGATCAGATTGCTCAGTGACTAACCCACCAGGAACATATTTTCCTTCTCCAGGACACGGGCAACGCACGTTTATAAAGGTGTTAACTCAAGGTGAGGTGTTTGTGTCCTGTAGGAAGAGAACTGGCCCCACAAAGCTGTTAAACAGGACAAGATACACACTCTAACCTGTTTGCCACCACGTTCTGCTGTGTTTTCCTGGCAGGTTCCTCCACATACAAACTCCAAAGGCAACCCTGCTGCTTTACTTCTGCCTCAAGAGGCTCCTTACCCTTCTGCACTCTTATTCAGCCTCATCCTCAGAAGAGGTCCCGACTCTTTCTGTTCTCATAAACTTCTTTCTCAGAAGAAAAGCCCTGTGGTAGGTGGCAGTCGCAACCCCACCACAAAATCTGCAAAGGAGTACAAGGACCATTATAACAGACATAAAAAGGGAATTCCCTCTGGGCATTCTTATTCAGATCACCTTGGGAAAGAGAAGGGGGTTGGTATAAATTGCAAAGTGAAGGTCTTGCATGTGGCAGGAGGAAGAGTGGGAGAATTGGTGGTGAGGAAGAGTACAGGTGATAATGAGTGGAGGAGCAGCAAGCAAGCTCTGGACTGTTTGGTGATGTGCATGTCCAGTGTGCTGACAAATACTGACAGAAAATACAGGAACTGCCAAGGCAATGGGTGTTACTTGCAGGGCCTGATACCTGAGGACTGTTAATTATCTCCGTTGACCTTGTACTGCTCTACTGCAGCTCTTTGGAAGTAGCTTTGATGGTTCTCTTCAGCAATTCATAGCTGCTGAATATGGGCATCTTTACATCTACCACTGTGATCTTCTGCCTTCGTGTTCTTATAGCTTTTAAAATGAAAACCTAAATTTTAAAAACTATTAAACTTACTAGTATTTGCCTTTGCAACCGGGTTCTGTGGGTGGTGCCACTTGAAATAAATTGCCTGAAGAGTTTCAATAAAAGAAAGCATCCTGAAGGTAATTGATTTGTTGCAGGCTGGAGCAGGCTCAGTCAATCTCAACGGTGGAGACATCCCACAGCAACCATTTGAACCTTAATAGTCTCAACCCTTCCAGTTCATAATTCTTCCACGACTCTGCTGATTTTGGCAAAAATTGAAAATAGGTTTCAGGAGTTAAAAATCAGTGGAACCTATCATATTACTCTTTTTCTATGCCAGTCAACACACAGAGCTCCTTAATTATCTTGGAGCCTGCACATTTCAACCAGTCAGGCAGCAACAGCAGGCTCCTCTGGGTTACTAAAGTTATGACAAGGCTGCACGATCAAAAAACAAATATGAAAATGCAGATTGTGGAACTTTTTCTCTCAGAAAGCAGAAGGGGGAAGTAGTATGTAGTGTTCAAACATTCAAGTGGTGTTCCTTTTACACTCTCATAGAATAATTTCTGTTTAGTATTTAGTAAGCACAGACAAGTGTTTCTTGAAATATGGAACTGCTGCAGGTAATTCACACTGGAAGAAGGGCCTGTGTGCTCAGGAGATTGCCTGTTTTTTATCACTATATTAGCTCGTTAACCCATAAAATGCTGTTTCTTCCTGACTCATTTTTTTGAGATAAAAGTAACATGCCCTTTACAATTATCTCCCCAAAACAGCGGGGGGTTGAAGGATGATTTTCCCCTTCACAGGCAAAGAAATGTGGAGCCAGGAGTGTTCATAGACACACAGGCCTCCTGTCAGTCCCACAGACTGCTTTGTTTTATCTGCCTATACCAGTCTGTACCTTTATACCCTTCATGGGGTAACAACTTTCCTATTACCCCAAAGACAGCAAGGGCCATCCTGTTCTCATAAGTTTGTTACCTTGCTAGCTGAATCTGGACCAAAATTACCTTCTTGTACAAACATTATGAAATCTTTTAAAAATACTTAGTATGTATTGGCTGCGTAAGGCTCAAGCCTTGTGTTTCACAGGATAGGATTCATAAAAAATAATTAGGAAAAGGAGATGAAATTGTAAACATTTCAGAAGTAGCCCCACATGTTGCATCAGAGGAAAGGTGTGGAAAAGCTGGGAGAAGGAAGCAAAGAGCTGAGTGGAAAGATGATGTAAAGAAAACTCAAAGGTGTCCAAAACTTGGGAGAAATAAGTAGAAAGAATTTTTTTTAAATTTTTAATTTTTTTACACTCAGGGTGGTGAGCCCCTGGCCCAGGTTGCCCAGGGAGTTGGTGGCTGCCCAGAGAGGTGGTCCGTGCCCC